>NW_010111482.1:7313-33378 GCF_000699245.1 Pterocles gutturalis
GGAAACTGAGTGCTGGCAACAGCACGCTTTCCAAAGACAACTGGCACTAGCTGACCTCCAGAGGTCCCTTCCAAACAGTATCTCTACGACTCCATTATATCATACTTTTTATTCACTACTACTTGCCAATAGGGCACAATATTATCACTGCACAGAAATCCTCCATTTTAGGTTCCTTACAAGGAACAGAAAGGTAATGTCTGATTTCTCTGCTCAAGTAGTAAAAAAAAATATATATATAAAAAAATATATAGTGAAAATCAAATACTATCATTATGACCCTCCTTAGCTTCCTGCCTACTGAAATAACATAACATTTCAAGTTCAGTTCAGATTTGTGGCACTGCTTCAGACCTTAAAATACAACCAGTAAGTCTACAAATTGGGTGAATAAACCACATCAGGTCTCAGCATTAGTATGTTGTTGCCCCCAGAATGCTCTGTTACTTAGAACTCTAATTGCCTGGTATCTGAAGAATTAAAATTTATCTGAAGAAGTCACCACTTGCAGCAAGATTTCTAAATAAAAATATACTCAGAATTTCTTTAGAATGTCTGTCATTCTTATCCATAATCCAAGATAGAGAAGATATTAAATTTAGTTGTTGAACAAACTATCTAGTTACAAGACCATGACAATTTTTTTAAAGCAATCCAAACACCAGCTTTAATCCAAACTATATCTTTGTGGCAGAGCCAAAAGTAGTAAAAGTTACTAATCAGAAACAGAAGAGAGACAAATAAATTTTGTCTAGGAGTTTAAAAACACATTTTAAAACAAAAACATCTGATATTACTACGCAGCATGCAGACAGTCTCAAATTTACTACCACCTTGTAAAAAGTACAGAAGAGGTAAGAAGAATTTGTAAGGAGAATTTATGTTTATCTGTACACCTACTCAGCTACCAAAAGATAGCAAAGTGAGCAAAAGCAGACCCAGTTACAAGTGACACCATATTAAAAATACATCTACAGGGGTTTTATGTTACACTTCTTTCCTTCTTACTTCCCAGCCTTCCCAGCCCTGACTTCAGCTGTTCCCTTCCACTGCATAGTTTCCCCAAGAATCAGAAAGGAAACAAAATTAAATAAAAATTCACTTGCTACCATCAAGTGTTTTAGACTAAGCAAAGGTCCCATCTGGTTCCCAGTTTCCAAAACCCAGAAGAATTTTCCACTGTTCAGTGGTGATAAGGTAAGAACCTCTCTGTTGTTACTAAGCATAAAAAGAATTACACAGTTGTGCAGAAAGCCCCTATCTGATCAAACTGGTAATCAGTTAAAAATTTCACTGAAACGCAATTTGTGGTGCCAATAGATGGGATTAGTTATAAGAAAAGGAACCATGTGACTACTGAGTTTGGTTTCGTTCTGCAGACTCCGCACTCCAAGCGATGAAACTCCTCTGCAGACTGAAAACGCACAGTCATGCGGAAATGACCATGCACAATGGCCAAGGAAGTTGAGACATTTCTCAGGGCTTCCATGCCACAAAACCTGCTTATTCTTGATGCAGTAAGATTATTTTATTATCTTCTTCATTAATGTTAAGCTTTAGTAATAGAAACCACAGGCATTTACTGGCATCAGCATTCATCATGCACCTCCAGAGATAGCTATCTATCAAAAAAAAATGACAAAACAAAGGTAAAGATTTAGGACATGCCTGTTTTGTTAAGCCAACACCTCAATAACGGAGCAGTTGCTTTGAACAGAAGAGCCATATTACTAATCACAAATTTAATAATGTACTTTAGGCTTTGAAAGCTCTTTACAAACACTACCTAATTAACCTACACAGACAAATCCCAACAGGATAAAGACGGTGGTTTGCAGGTGCAAGCCTGGAAAAAGTATGTGAGAACACTTCCAAAGCACCACTATTCAACAAATCTGTTCATCAGTGAAGTGGCATGAGCACAAGGGAAAATCTGAGTTTTCTTCAGGATGCTGAGAAATCCCTAAGGAGGATCAATAAAGAATGTCAAGAAGAGTCACTAGCACCCTGACTGCAAGTGCTTCCTGTATCCTTAATGCACAGGCATTCTGGGAATCATGGATCCCTAGACTGGGGAGGGTGCATATACCGAGAGGTAGGTGAATGGGTAGTATCTCTTCATTTCCACTTGATGCCAAAGCAAAGTACGAAGGGCTGCAATCCCTATTTTATTTCCAGAAATAAAACTCAACTAAAGAGCTCTAGAGCAGAGGGCAGCAGCTTAATTAAGCTTAAATAAAGCTTTTAAACTATGACAAAATAACTGAAAAGAAACACCTACCGCACATTTACATTCGTTTATTTTAGCCAACTGAATGCAAGTTGACTTGTAGGCATAAGCCAGGTGATGAAGGTTAAGAGTCCCTTCCAGCTTTGCAGAGGAACAGAGAGAACATTTCCAAGCAAGGAGGTTTGCTAAAGCAGCTTTTTAGCTGCAATTCAGTTTCCAACACGTTTAAGGGCAAGAAATGGTAAAATTTGAAATTACATACATCTTACAAGTTGCCTCCAGGATAAATAGGGCAGAGGCAGGGGGGAAGTAGCTGCAGACAGAGTACAAAGGGAAAAGAACCAAGAAGCCACCTCGCTACTGAGAAAGAATGGAGAAAAGAGAGGATACCAAGGTGTGCACGCTTCTCCACGCACACAGGCTGTGGCTGAAGCACTCCACTCTTTGAGGCACTCTGAACCCAAAGTCCTTTGTACATCATCAGTAAAACTGAGGCGAGGTACTAAACCCATTCAAGCAGATTCGTAAACTTAGACCCAAAGGGTAAGTGACTCACAAGAAAGTGATGCGGTGAGTCAACAGTAAAAATGTGAAATGAATTTGAAAGGCTTGGAGACAAAAGCCCATTGCTCTAATCCCTGGCCATGCTGCCACAGTCAATTCCATACGGTTGTGCCCACTTCTGAACGAGCAAAAGCCTGTGCCAGCATAGCTTGCTTTTTCCTGTGGCTGGTCTGCACGGCACAATGCTGAGGGACTCGAGCTAATTTTGAACAAACCAGCTTAGATATCATCCAGAGGAACCTCACTGAACAGGATTTAACAAGGCTGATGAAGTGCTTATTTAGTCAATACATCTGTAGTGTTTTCTGGGATCCACCGGGCACTGTACTGCATGGAGGACCTCAGCACCATACAGTTCCCCTTCAGTCAATGGGCACCTCACCTCAGCAAGTGCTGATCGCTTCATCGCCAAACTGGGCACGAAAACGAAAAAGATTTGGGAAACAAGATATGTTTTAAGAAAAGCGAGCTCCAAAAAAGGCATCTCAATCATATTTTCCAGTAATCTGGCAAAACAAGCTACAACATATTAAATCTTGTTTTGGGAATGAGTGGTGCAGATGTTTTTTATCCAGATGTCCTAGAAAAACAGTGCACAAAATCTGGACAAGAATATCGGTGGTGGACAAAAAATTGCCATGGGGTACACAGATGGTTATTAAAAAAATTGTTCTGCAAATCCAGTTTCAGAGAACTATATGCTTTCTTTAATTGATTACGGTACTTTCAAAAAATTGTTTAAAGCAACAAAAATTCTAAAAATAAACTAAGCAATAACACATGTACAAGAAAACTCATCCTCTCAGAATGTGTCTCAAGATCAAGTAAGGAAATTTGGAAGTACTCACTTCCCCATCCAGGCATGTATAATTATTTCACAGGTATTAAAGTCTCATAGCATCCCTGCAAGGCACACATGTTGCTATTCACAGATGAAGAAACTTAGGTGAACTTTGAGTAAGTAACTTGTTTAAGATTAAACAATGACTCATAAGCAGCTAAGAATACTCATTATGTCTCCTGACTTCTGATGCCATGTTAAGCCTACAAACATCCTATAAATCCTCCTATCTCCCATCTGTAGCAATAAAAGTAAAAATGACAGGCTATAAGGACAAAATGATATTTTAATTTGAACAAAAAGGGTTTTTTCATCGCTAGAAGCAGCTAAAAATTCTGACAAATCAGCTTAAAAATACACACTTGGCATATGAAAACATTACCTCAGTCCCTCCTAGGGTTGATAAGCCTACATTAGAGACTACTGTCTGGTCTTGGAAGATGCAATTCAACAAATTCTTTCAGTATTTGAGACAGTGAGGGATACCAAGGGAAGATGATGACAAAAGGAATATGAAATCTTACCTAGCATTTACAATAATTCATGCACACATACCACCTGCACAGAAGTGATACTTGAGGCACTGAATATCACTTCCATCCTAACTGGCTTGGCAGAACCTCTGCATCCTTTCTGAGAAAGATATTTGCTGTAGACGATCAGACCAATGGCACATCCACAAATATCTATTCTAATAATATCTGCATGTGTTAAGATGAAAATATCTGAAGTGAAAATTAAAAAACTTGAAAAAGTTCCTTCACAATATGCACAATTTATATCTCTACAAATAAGCTATGTACAATACTTGTCAAATTGTTTCCTCTTCCTCAGAAAGTGCACACAAGCACATTTTACTATGTAAGACAGAGCTCAAAAATACCCCACAATAACACATTTATGACCTGCTCAAAACTTCAGAAGTTGAAAAAGAATTCTTCAGTGTTGGTTCCAGTTCCTGCAAAAGACTGTCACATTCTGCTTATACTAAAGACACACAAAAGGAACCAATATCAATGAATTCATCAACCCAGATTAAGTCATTGACTCTGTTCACTGCTTCACACCCCCCACATACACACTCTTCCTGTCACAATTCCAGGAGTAGAACAGGATAGGGAACAAGCAAGGAAGAAAGAAGAGGATGGAAAAGCTATTACGATACAAGTGGATCTGTACCAAGTGTATCCTCAATTAAGTCAATGCAATGTTTTACAAAATCGCTGAAGATATCAGTAGGGGTTCGGCACCCTTCCTCACTTTGACGTGACCCAGAACACCATCGGTCCATCTACAGATTCTGCTGGCTTGGTACAGAGCACCAGCCAGGCAATGAAAGCTGCAGCTTCTCACATTCTCTAAGAAATAAACTTCATAAACCTAATCCTATAAAATGGGCTAAAGGTAAAGAAGAAAGAAAGGAAAGCAAATCATTTCTAAGCTGACTCTACAACAGCTCATTTCCTGCCTAATCCTTTAGACACAAAGGTCATACAGCCAAGGCGATTTATAGAGCACAGGCTGGATATCAAGCATGCAAGGGCAGATTCTGCAGTTGGGCACATGCCCAGAGCCACCGCACACTTCTTGCGGAGCACATAGTTCGCATGCCCTTTAGGCGTTTTTTCAGATGACGATCTCAGTTCAGAACCAACACCTTAAAGTATGGAATTCAAAATCAGAGCAAAACGAAAAGCACTGATTTATCTCCTTTACCAAATTTTAACCCAGGTGCAGCCTGCTAAGGATTAAAAGAATAAAGAACCAGATAAAAGTTACAGCAGTTTGTTTACGGAGCCAGTGCAAATGAAAAGCTCTAATTTCCATCCTACAACGGCATTTATGCACTCTTATCCTTTTGCACATGATGGACATATCTTTTTTTAAGTGAAGCTTCATTTTGGCACAGGATTTTGTCTCCTTAGACTTTAATCTATAAATTTAGAGCACAAGAAAAATTATTCTCCATTCTAAATAGTGTATGTACATAGAGAAAAAAAAATAGATTTTTTTTTGCTTCTGCCACCTATCTTCACATTGAACTCTTCTACCTCATATGCCTCATTTGTTCCTTTGAGAGACAAACACAGGACTCCAAAGGTGATACTAATCTTGATGTGAACTCTCCAAACTTACATCACGGGAAGTAGTCAAGTTCTTGCTGTTTTCCTCTCCTAGAAATGATTTCATACTGTGCATGATATTATCTTTTCTCTGCTGCCGAAATTTCTTCTCCTCATCACACAGAGCCATGCTAAAGAGCTATTTTGCAAAACAGACAAGCTTGAATTAAAGGCATAATTCAAAACAGAATTAAAAATATCACCTAGGAAAATCATTGGAATTACAAGTAAATTCCTCATGAACTTACACGAGATAAAATAAAATTATGATTAGTCACATGACACAATTGCATCAGCTGATTTCATGGCGTGAGGGACAGAAAGAACACTGGCATGCTGTGTCCAAGATGTGCATTTGATATAGAAACCTCATCATTCACATACTCGTCAAAACCAAACACAAAACACGGAGATTCTAGTGCTGTATTATGTAGTCTTAACACAAACTAAACTAAAATGCAGCAAGTGAGTTTACCACTCGCATACAATTGTAAGTTTACAGTCTATAAGTTTGAATTCTCTGCTTATCTACCGAACAGAGAAGTGCAGTGAATAATTTTCATACATTCCTACTAACATACACTCTTCTAAAGTTCGAGGTTCATGCTAAGGGAGGAGAGGGTAAGTTTGACTCTGTATCTGTTCAGCCTTACAGTCACAAACTGTACGGATCCCAGCACAAATCATACTGGCGGGCCACAGGAAAAAAGCCTTTTTCTCTAGTTTTTTCCTCACATTGACAAAAATGTACACAGGGCTGCACAAATATATCAATACTGTACTTCAATAAAAACTACAACTTCAGCTCCCACTTCTCATTGTCAGGTCTCCAGGCAGGAGACACAACTGGAACTGTCACCTCATTTGGACTGGGCAACGCACTGAGCCTGTGTGCCACCCCGAGGGTGTGAATACAGCACCTCCAGTAGCACTGCCCCCAGCAGTCAGCAGCCAGGAGGAGTGTACAAATTTGTCCTGCTATCTGCCTCATTGAGTTCCCATATTTACAAAGACAAGCTAAAAATGTTTGTGGATATGTTATCGTGTTAGTTATAGGGCAGCATTTTTAAGAGTCCTTTATGAAAAAAAAACACGATTGTGAGATGGATCTATTCAGGCAGAGATAATAATTCTTCAGATTTTTCTTCCTATTATTTAACAAAAAATTGGGATTAAGAAAAAGTGGGGGAAAGACTGCCTAGAAGCAGTATTCCATGAAGGCATATATGATACCTTGAAAAATAGGTCCACAGAGAATCCAAAATCCACATGACCATCCGAGAATAACAGAGCAGAACTTGATCAGATCCTTTTGTTTAACATAGTTCAACAGCTACTGCCTAAGAGCAGCAAGACATAGCCAAGCATCTTCTGTTCTGTTCGTGTCAGGGATATGAAATACTTGTAACGTACAAGCCCTGGAAGGTTTAGGGGTGGTCTCAAGGACCACCCACATACACATCCCTACTAGTACAAAACAATGAGCAGAAATCGTCCCTGGGGGATGTTCGTCAGTCTCGAGTCATGAAAGGGATCTACATTTACAGTTACAGTGCTCAGCTATTTATAGTTACAGATAAAAAAAAAAAAAAAGACTCTTTAAATGCCTTGCCCTCAGCAATCCATTTTTAGACTTAAAAGATATTTTTCTGATTGTGCCTCAGGGTGATTTTTGGTCTTTCACCTAGGTAGGTTAAGAAAGAGGGAGAAAAATCTAGGGAGAGAAAAAAAGAAGTGGGGAAAAAAAAAAGTAGGAATCTTCTTCACTTTACACATGGCAAAATCATGAGAGTAACATTCAAATGCATTTCAGGGGCAGCTTTATAATGAGTATCCATAGTGCTGAAAGTTAACATGAGATGCAAAGTTAGCGTAGAAGGTAAAATAATGAGGATAACAGCTGAACCTGATGTCTACGTGTTTATTAGAGAAAATGCCCTTAAAATGGAAAGGCCTTAACATTAAAACAGGACGAGAAGTTCATGAACGATAGGCTTGTTCCTGCAAACATTTGGAAAGGGCACACCTATTAGCAGAAGTAATGGTGTTTAAGTCAATGATAGAATTATGATATGAAAATAACCTCTCCTGGTTTTACAGTACTTGGTATTTCTATGTTAAAACAAGGAATTTTTGCACTCTACCTGACATGTTTAAGAAAAGTCTAACCAGAGTAAAATAAGAGTTACCTTTGCTGGTAATATATCTTCTACCTTTTTTTTTTAAGATACAAGATACTTACCATACTTCAAGAGACAACTCCAAAGTCAGCTCTGTGACCTAAACAAGAAACATTTAAATATGGTTACATGACTTAGATAGAAAAAAACCACAAACATACCTGGAACATCAACTATTACTGCCAGAATTTTTCTTTTAATTTCTTTTTTAAAAAAGGAGGATATTTCTGAAATACATGGATGAGTTTCCTTTCTACGGAACTTATTTTAAAAGCACACAATGTGATTCCAAAATACACCACTAGCACTGAAATACAGTAGAAAATGCTGCTGGGTCCTGCTAGGTCTCACTTGTCAGATCCCACTGTCTCGGCTTTCTTCCAGGTACAATCACTTCTCGACAGTGCTATTTGTCTTTGGCCTGAAGGGATCTAATTGTCTTAACACACTTACGATCTTTTTTTTTTTTCCTACTGCCAGCCACAGTCTATCTGCTACTTGCTTCCCAGTTCACTGGGTAAACTTCATTCTCAAACTGTATCTGAAAAGATGACTTGTAAGAGAATAGCTGTTATGTGTTCCACATGTGCCATCAAGTGTCCTTCCACAGTTAAAGACACTTAAATTATTGATTAGAAAGTGTACTTGCTTACAAGTTTCTGAAAGATGTAAATAAATTAATAAAAGTCACTATGTAATGATTTCACTTGAAGGCCACACAGAGCTACCTGACCTGTAAGCTATGGGTTTGTTTCTTCTCTTTCATAGAGCACTTAAAAGAAGTCCCTGTAGGCAAAAGGTTAAAAAATGATGGTTAAAGCACCATTCACATTTGTTGGGCAAAATCAAGAATACGAGGTTGCTAGAACCAAGACATAATGGTCAGGCACTTCCATCTCTCTGAGCTCTCTCACACCTAACAGCCACTGACGCCCCGGTACAGCCTTGCAGGTGTATAACACACTCACACACAGGGTCTTGTTTCACTCTGCCTCTAGCTATACGCGAATTATCCTCCTCGTTTGTGGTATGTGATCACTAGGAACAGAGCTAGAACACCTCAGACTGTTACACTGAGCAGCGAAGGATACGGAAGTGCGAAGCTGCCTCTGGCCTCCCACATCCCGCGTACCTGCCGATGGGCCAGGTAAAACCTGGCACTACGGTCCTGCCCTCTGAAACGGGAATTGTAAATGAGGTGGTGCATAAACAGGGTGCTGGGAGAAAGGAAAGGCAAAGAAATAACAAAGGAGAACATGAAGAAACAGAGTGAAGAGTCATTTATGGAAATGCTTCAAAGACAGGGGAGTAATTACATTATTCCACCACCTGATATTACTAATTTAGAAAGTACTGCAGAAACCACTCAGTGATCCAATAGCTGAAAAAAAACGTACGCACACGATATTAAATAAACCCTTGAGGTGAAATGTTCCAACAGGGAAACAGCACATCACTTTCTATACCTTATACAGACTGCCACAGGAATCTCAGGAATACAAATTATCTACATCAGGCTCAACCTGACTTGATATTCCCCTACCACTTGCTTATAAATTTCGGAGTGTATTTGGCTTTTTTCACTGATTTTTTTACCCCCCTGTGTACTCTACCAAGCTTTGCTGAGTTCTGATGAGAAACTAAAGCATATCTGTAACGTGACTAGGTCTTACATTGCTGGCTTGAGCTTTATAAACTGTGTTTTCAAAATTTATTCATCAGCTCTTTCTCACTACCTCACCTCGTGCCTGGCAGAACTAGGCGTGTGCAATCAGCACACACTCTGGAAGCCCAAGTCACTGAAGCACTTAGTGAAATAAATACACAGAAACTTCAAAAACTGCAGTAACTTAAAAAAAAAAAAAAAGGGAAAAAAATGAAGGTATCAAAATTCCAACTGTCCTAAGGCTATGCCTAATTAAATGCTAACTCTTGCATATGAAACAGTCTGATTTCCAATAAATAGGTCTTAACCAGTTATTTGCGGCAACCACATTTTGAAGGTTATATCCTACAGAAAACAGCAGAGCAGTCACAAATCAAGGACTCTGAACATACAATAAACCATAGCCCAAACCAGAAACGCAGACACTATTCATATATACGGTACATGCACACGATATATATACACATACATAGCTAACCAGAGGTGACGGATACTAACTACAAGCACTGAATTATGTTCAGAATGGCCTGTGATATATTACTGTAATAAACAATATTTTAATATGTGCAGAACAAGCACAATTACACACAGATTTAACAGCAATTTCCAGGAGTTACCATGCAGGCAGACAGTTCCTGTTAAACCGACTCCATCTGTTTTGTATACAGATTTAAAGAGCACAATGCCATTGGGACTTGCCTTTTCTTCAGAGCGTTCACACGAATGCACTATTGCACATCAACTAGGGCTGTGTTACAACAAGCCATTTCTTGAAAGTGAAACATATAATAATGAAAGAATTTCTGTCAGCGTTCCAGAAGCCACAGGTATCAGTAGCAGAGGTAATATACCGTCCAACAACATCTGCATAACCTGTCACACTAACAGACCATTCAATGGAACCAAGCGATGCAGAAACTCGTTTAGCAGGCAGAAGTTTGCAACTAGACTTTTCAAGAGGATTCTCACCGAAGGGACCCTAAGGCATTCAGTGGCACTGCTTCATTCTCCTCTCAGCAGGACTGTAAGAGGATAAATACAGTGCCTTTAGGCCAGCACTCTCTGTTTAACCACAAACAGTGAATGCCTAGAAAATGAGATTCAGAGCAGGGTACAAAGAGAACAATCCTCACCAGAGATTCCCCCTCCTGTGCCACGACATATTCAGCTGTTTCCTGACTGAAAGGCTGCCTCCCTCCCTGCCACCCTTACTCCCTCCACGATATATTCTAATCCCTTCTAGAATTCAAAGCTTAGCTCTATATTAAGAAAACACACCTATGCATAGTACTGAGGTAGACCAATCGGATCAGAAAGAGTCTTGAATGTCCTTTCATCTAGGAACATGTACTTCTGACAAGTATCCAGAGTAGGCCAACGTTTTCCTCACACTTCAACAAAGTGACAGAGGGAATACGCTGAGTAACATCGGACTCACCGAGAGTCCTTAGGACACTGTACTCTGTCGGCTTGTGAAAAAGCTTTATCTAATCAGAAAGTGGCACAGACAAAATTCAGACACCCGATAAAGGACTCAAATGGGATACATCCCACACCATAGCTTAGCTCTCTCAGTTCAGGTGCTCTTTTAAGAGCCTTCCATCATGTTCAAAGCTGCCCCAACACAGGCTATGCTATGAATGTTACAACTTACATCGTTGAAAGTTAACTGGACCTCCTTCTTCTCTCCCAGTTTCAGAGCAGATATTGGAAATGTGGACGTGCCAAGAGTCTCATCCATAACGTAGTTGGCATCCATCAAAGTAACCTAGAAAAGATGCATGGGTATTCAACTCTATTTCGACAAATCCCTTTTTAACTCCATACAGACTATGCCTAAAGTTTATAATATACGTATACACACATAGGGGAAAAGGAACAGGCCTAACCCAAGCTCACGTATGGGGTAGGTGGCACCTTCAAAGCATTCAAGTGTTTGAGTACAACAGTATCACTTCCAAAGTGTTTTTCATGTGAGCACTTCTGTCAGTAAATCTCACCATCTTTCTAAGTGGACATAGCTACAAATTATACATATAAAATATACATAAAATATACAATTACTTCAAATTTACAGTTAGTAAAACTTCTCTATGGAGAAACTAATATAGTTTTAAATGCAAAACACCCAAAAAAAAAAACGTTTCAGTGAAGACAGAACTCATACATCCTAGCCTTGTATCTACAGATCAAGAATTTTATAGCAATGATTTGGCAAAATGTGCAGCTTTCCGAATTACACAAAGCTTTTCTCTGCACCCAGCCAGATCTTCAAGTCTCTTCTCATATTCCCCATGTCAGAGCACATACCTTTTCAAAATGTGATCCTATCCAAAGAAGTATGTGGATAATGCAGAACACTATTCAATGCTTTTGCTCTAATCCATGTGGGTCTACATGGAGCAGTCTTTTTTTTTCTCAGTGGCAGCCTTCCAAGCTCTCAAGTAAGCTATTCAGAAAGAATTTCTATTTACCACTTACATGGTTTCTCTTAAATGAGTTCTCCAAACTCATCTGGCTTATGATTTTTTTTCCACTTTGTGGAATTGTATCTTCTAAAATATCATATGTTTGCGGCTTGGACTGTATCTCTTGCATAAAACAAATGGAATCAAGATACAATCACTTGAATAACTAGTTGCTACATCTGGGTTCAGCCTCTTCTCAGCTATAAAGAATCTTCTTCATCCTGTGCCACAAGCAACTCTTTGAAATGATGACCTGTATTTTAGGACAGAACTCATCATCTTAATGGTATCTATATTCTTCTGTTTCCTTACAGAACTTTATGCCCAATTGCTGTAATCTGAGGCCTGTCTTTTCAAACCAACAGCAACAGCAAAAATTTCTTAATGGAATTTTGGAGAGCTTCTAACACTTCAGAGTGAAAACTGCACTTGGGATAGCATTAAAGATTTAGATTAAAATAATGTGAGGAGTCGAGAGGATTGTGGAGTCTGTGTGAGCTTGTGAATTCGCAGTGGGCTTTTGGGTGGGGAGGTGGTTTCACAGATTTGAGTTCTGACACTGCAATCCATGCAAAATCCAAGGCTCTGCCAGGCACTGCATGTGTGTACAACAGCGGCAGAACACAAACATCAGTTTTAACCTAAAGACTATACCTTTCATAGTGAAGAGAATGTTTACTGTGAACAACACATATGTGTATACAAATATATTTATCAACCAGGTCCACAACTAACCATTACTACATGGTGTCACTGGCTCTTTTCAGGCAATTTTCATGGAATTTTCATGGAATTTTATGCAGATCTTTCAAAAAGGCAGAGGATCTGCAAAGAGACAGGTAAAATTCTCTGCCCCAGGACCTCTGTTAGAATCCACAAAGGCTTTATCATACAAAATCAAAACCATTTTTATTTCCCATACTGCAACAAAGGCAGGCTTATAAACTCAAGTTCTTCTTCTCTCCTTCCTATTTCCACAAATGCTTTCTCACGAAGCAGCCAGAGTCACTGCCGGAAGCACAGTTCAGTTTTCAGATCTTGAACAGTTTAGCCCCAAGAGACTACTGTGCCTAGCTCAATGAAAAGCTTCACGGGCTTTAGCATCTGTCCCAGTTGGACAATTTAGACTGAAATTCTGTATGCTTGGGTCAGAAGACTTCACATGTTAGGGCCATCCCCTAAAAAGAACCAAGCTAACAAAGGACCATTGATAACCTTAAATGCTTCCATGCCCACTTATAAAATAGTTACACTGAACACTCACCTTTGTACACAACCTGGAAAGGCTTAACATACTGAGACTTAATGGTGGCTTAGTCAACAGGCCTGCACATGGAATAAGAATAACCAAAACATCACTGGGTGGGCTACCAAGCCCTTAGCTCTGGGCATAGAGGAGAAAGCAGAACCAAAGTTCTGCTTTCTGTCTCCTTGGGAGGAGCAGGGAATGGGGAGAGGCTTGACTTTACCACCAGCTATTCACAGTCCATAAAAGTTGAATCAGGGTAGGAAGCAGGGAGAAAATAATTTACAGCTGATGTGAAGAATGGTAAGTTATTAGCCCTCAGGAGCAGTCCAAGAGATGACTCGGATGCATATCTCACAATGACTCTTAAGGCTACTCCTCAAATAATGCAATTTATACAACACCTCTTGCTTAACACCATGCCTAAAGGTAAAAACCCGCCTTTAATGTTTAAAAAAAAAAGTTGAAAACTTGAGACAACAGATGCCACACACATATAACTTGCTGTTATTTTAATCTTCCAGACATTGTACAACTTCCATTTTCATAGATGCAGTTCAGCTATGTGATTTACCTCAAGAACATTCTCTTGGTTGGGGTCCAAAATGAACTCGAAGGTCTCGTTCCACACAGGATTCACATCATTATTGAAATGTTTCGTTCTCTTCCTGCAATCAGGGGCGGATGGGATGAACAGCTCCACATAGGGATCTGGAGTGTCAACTACAGAACAAAACCAATGTTCAAGTTAGATAAAACTCAAGTTTGGGTTGTAATAATCAACACAATTATGTGAAACATAATGCGATATAATGATATTAACAAACAATCTCCCAAAAGAAATGGACATTGTGTTTTTAAGAGGGGAGGAAAAAGGTCTTAAAGTGGCACTGGGACAGATTCAAGTTTATTGGAAATATGTAGACTTCCACCAGGCAGTGGTAATTATTTTTAAAAGTTCTTACCCCTTCCTCTCTTTCTAGACTTTAACTACTTTGGCTTGTGTCACAGAACTAAGCCTTCCATAAAAACTGCCTTCAGTTAGTAACGAAAACAAGCAGCTTGGTACACAGTTTTGGATCCTCTTTCCCCTTTGCTGGTTTGGTGATCATAAAGGCAATCAATCAAGCCACTTAGGTACTGCTAAACCCAGCATAAGGAGAGCTGTTCAGATCTGAAGCCACTGCACTCACCAGAGCCTTGTGCAGGTCATCACAGAATCAAGATCTTATTTACACAGTATATTTGAATAATACCTATGCAGAACACTAACTGAAAATATAGAAACATATGCCAACTGCACTTAATCACAATTATCAGTGGAAGCAAAATACCCGTTGACAAAAAACTCATCTGATGTGTCTAATAATAACCATTCCCGAGAGCAAAGAATGCATTGTTGGCAGCCCTAAAAATCCTACCTCTCCAACAGGTTAAAGCACGTAACTTTTTTCTCTCCAATTAGATTTTTTTTTTCCTGTCAAATTGGGCCAAGGCTGATGTAGTCCTTTACAGATTTCTCTAAAACATTGCTCAGATGCTTCACAGGAGAGCATGGGAGGTTATTTCTGTGATTTTGGTGATCATGAAGAGCCACCTGCTCTGCTGTGGCAAAACACACAGATCTTTCCAGCATCCTCTCTTCAAAATTTGTCCTCTTCTCTAGTGAAACATTGTCAAGCAAATATAATACCTATCATAAACAGGAATCCTTTTCTTAAAGGTCTCTTTTGTAAAAGATGAAAACCCATTACTAGGTAAAACAGATCTACAAGTTCCTCCTTGTACAAACTTTAAGTCTAAAGACACTTTTTTCGACAAAGCCAAATGATTTTAGAGCCTCTCGGATTTCAATAAAACATTAGCAGTGAGATTGCTGAGGCCCAGAACCACATGGGCATTTCAGCTGGAAGAAGGAAGAAAAGAGCAAAACAACAAAGTGCAACTCTTTCAAAAGGGAATCGATTGTCTTTTAGGAAAACAAACAAACAAACAAACAAACAAAGGCTTTCTGACACCACTCAGGAGGTTCTGTATGTGTACCAGGGCAAAACAGAATTAAAACTCAAAGTGTTTCGCCTCCTGGCAATTCTGGTGGGGAACATCAGCCAGACCCCAATGCACCTTCCGATGCCATGATGCCATCATCAAACATAAAAGATACTGAACGTACTCACAAAGGATTTCAAATGTCTCTGGAGATGCAGAAAAACATGCAAGAGTTATGCTTTGAATTAAGCATTCCTCTAGCTAGGGAAACTTCAGGGACAGTAAAGAAACCTTCTCCTAAACTCAGGCCGCCTCAATTAAAATTCTGCATGTAAATAGACTTTGGGATTCAAAGATTTCACTGTGTGAGAATTGCCTCAGACTGCTACAACGCTCCCCAGAACCTCTTGGGGAGTTTTACACTGTGCTCCCTATCTGCGGGGGTTAGCTAATTGCTGCAATTTGGCAAGTCACACTGCTACCTGTATAATTAACAAGCAGCTACTTAAAGCTGGGCATCAGGTTGGAAAGCCTTTAAATAGCCATCTTTATTAGCTCCAACGAATTTATGTCTGATCTTGTCTCTCACTTAAAGTCAGGGGAACAGGGGGATCAACCCTCAAGAGCTTTTTAAATCTTTTCTCACTGGCAGATGTAACTAATCACCAACTTTTACTGAATACCTCAGCTCCCTTGAATTACAACACTAAATTGTGCCAGAAAGCAGGGAATCAAGGCCCCTCGAAACTAAACAGGAAAATATCTACCAAAATCAGCAGTGACAAGGTCTCATCTGCTAAGTCTGCACATCCAGCACTATTTTGGCAATAAACACTACACACTTGCTCTGCCAAGGGACTGAACTTGCCTAAAAAAGCTTGGTTTTTAACCAAAGTACTGTTGCTGAACAGTGGTCTGGGCAAAACCTCAAAGCTTTCTTTCCTGTTCAGTTTTTTATGTAATTATGCAACCAGTTCTAACAATAAGTTACAAAACTCTCGATTTCTCTTCTTTTAAATACAAATACCAAATGGTTTCCTATCCGCATCCAAAATCCCAAAGCATGTGGAAATCCCATACCACTGCCCAGCTGGCATACAGATGCCATTACTAACTTCCTATCAGACAGACTCCAAGGAAGTGTTGAAATAGAAACTAAAGTCAAGGCACTGAACACCTAAACTTAGAAAGATCAGTCTTCGTACTCAGAATTGCCAAGCCACCCCCTCACTCCCTGCCTTTACCATCTTTTTATCCCGAGGCAAAGAGTTAATCACCTGCCCTTTCATGCTTAAAAGTTTACTTCGTGCTACTTTCAATTAAGAAAATGAAAATCTATTCTTTTATAACTTCCTTCTTCAGATGAAAAGGAAAGATACTGGAAGACTGTGCTCTGATTAAGATATTGCTATAAGCCATGCTATATTAATCAAAATCGTACTCCTCATTCTTGGTTGGGGACCAAACCTGGCAAGTAACACAAAAGCATACTATTAATGTCTTTCAAAACATTAAAGATATATAAACTGACAGAGCGCCTATCCTTCTACATGGATGTATTTTTTCCTGTTCATGGTTTTGCCAGTTGATTTGCCAGGTATGTTTTTCAAAAAGCTGATCTGAAAATGTAAGTGAAAAGTAGTTTATGGGTCAATAGCTGAAAGCTTTGCAAGTGTAATCACTACGAGAGTTCACCTACGTAGAGACAACACCGTCACGGAATTGTTCTTTTATTTCAGCAGCCTACTTGACATACCAACCACAGGCTTTTCAAGAGAAGCAATGCGTAAGAATTCATACTGCTTCCTCAGGACACATCTGAAGAAAATGAAGCTCCTCTACAGCTCAGCTGGGCTGCAGGCTATTCTTTGCAGAAGGATTCCCACATGACTCCTCCAATAATTTGTGGGCTAGCAATCTTGCACTGCATCTCAACTTTTTAATGTAGGTAATGTTGGGAAGGTTTGCAAATGGAGAGCTTGGAAGGTATGCAAACAGCCACAAGTACTGCGTAAGACAGTGACCGTACGGTGTGATTTCCTATTCCTCTCTTCCTGGCACTCTATTTACAGCAAGTGCCTCAACATGTGCACATAACTACAATGACATACTTCTCTCAAAGAGCTTCATACATAACAGCACAAACAATGCTCTGAAATAAAGGGACCAGTAGTATTTTGCAGGAAAAAACTGATACGAACTGACAATTAAGTACAAGTGTAACTAAAACCCCACCTTTAGACTAAAAAATAAAATTAAGAGTTTCAGCATTAATGTCAATGGAACTAACAGAAGGTCCTGCAATTACCAGCTTATAACTAGATGAACTATAAAGCTAATTAACAAAACATTCATCACAATCCTTTTGTAAAATTTACATCACCCCCCAAATCTCCAGGGACTGAAGACATATGTCCAATAACAAAAGCAAAGTCAGCATCTAAACTGGTTTTCTTAACACACCGGCTTAAGAAATAGCCAAAAGGTAGGAAGTAAAGATTAAATGACTTTTCCTCGTTTGATTTATCTCCTGTTTTAGTAATTGCTATAGAATTCTATTTCCAAATTACATTATGAATCACGAAGTGAAACACACAATGGACACTAATTAGGATCAATCATTTTCACATTAAAAATGAGTAATGCTTTAAGCAATCTGTCTACTAAAGAAACCAGTAAAATTTTCTACAGTGACTGGAAACCATTTGATCTTATGTTACTAACTTGGTGAGATGACTGTCATCAGGCCCCCATATTAATATAATTAATATTTCAGTCATATAATTTATATTTCAGTCATTCCAGTTTAAATTATTTCAACAGCATAATAGGCATACAGCAACTATAGAAAGCCTTTTCAAATATAAAATACCAAGGAGGAAGCCACTGTTATTGCACATTAAAAACTTCTCCTTTGTCCATCAAAAGCTGACAGAAACGCAAAGTTACTGAAATATTCCTAAATCTGGTTTGCTACAAAAATATTCTGCGACATAAGAATTTGTCTTTTTTTTTCCCCCCACATGAACATGTCATAAACACTTGTGATCATAAATACTAAATAAAACTCTGTTTACTTTAATTTCAGTTAACATATGCATCACCATTATAGGAAGTAATTCTGGATCCAGATATTTTGGACCCACGATCTGCAGATACATTGTTTACACAATCACAGGAATATTCCAGCAAGTACATGGCAGAATTTCCTTAAAGAACTACGTTTTGGAGTTTTTTTGCTTTCTAGTTAACCAACATCCTCCACCATTAAATGCAACCTCATTCATAAAATCTTCCTAGGTCTCAAATGACCATCTTTGCCTACTTTTCCACCATTTTTTGGCTTACTACACTAAAGTACAACTTGGTTAGCACAAAGTTACACGCAGCTGAGTGGCTTGACTGGGGCCAAGCTGATAACGGGAACTGCTGGACTACCTCCCTCTCCTCTGAGGGGAAGGAAGCTAAAAAACACCAGCTGTGCCTTATGCACAAGCTGTTCTGGCTGGGAAACGGAGCTCAAGCTCCAACACATACTCACTGCTGTCTGGCTGCAGGGCTCCTCTGAATTTTACGGAAGTTATCAAACTCACCATTTCCCTGGAGAAACTCAAAGCAGGGGGCACAGAGGCATTTCCAAGAGGTTGAACATTAACTAGTATCAATCACAGTCAACTAGAATGGCACGAACTACATGAATCTCTTCCAAGGCCAGAAATATAGTTGTGATGTGTGTTTAAAAATAATAACTGAGTTTTTATTCAAATAGTGAATTTTATGGGGGCCACTGGGTAATATGCTTCGCAGTGGCACAAAAATATGATTTGGTCTCTCTGCCACATTCAGGTGAAAATGTAATTAATTTTAAAATCATGCTTTTTCCCAGTTTGATGTGATTTTTCAATTTTAAAAAAGGGAAATCTTAAAACCCAGTATTTATCAATAATTGTCAAATATCAGTAATTCCCAAATAATTAACATTTCACAAACATCACATTAACAAACGTATGATTTTTCAGATCTGGCTTACCCTTGCACTGTTGCACACTAGTGAAAGGACAAATTAACACAAAGGCCTGAAAAAAAAAAAAAAAAAGATCTCTCCTGTGTTCAGGAAAACACAGGCACCAGTGATTGATTAATTAATTATCAGATAGGCTTGTAACCGGTCCCATTAGGCTGCTGGGTGCTCTGGGTAAGGCACCAGCTTGGTGTACCCTCCCGGCCAATTCACCGGCAAGAAACAAGTACACAGAGTCTTTGCTGTGGAGGCTGGCGGTGCGATTTTGGAAACCAAGATGTTCTTCTCCTGCCTGAAAAGGTGGAGCCTGGAAATGCCAGGAGCAGAACCGGCTGCATCAGGCTGCCATGTACACAGTCACAAGCCCTCCACTCAATACCATAAAACACTAACAGCAACGAAGCCAAACTTTTGAGCTGTCTTTTTAGATTTGTTCCGAATTTCCCTTTTCAAAGAGGACTGTAGCAGAGTCCTCTATGACTTCAGGCATCCCATTCATACAGAGCAGATACTTCAGAGGGTTACTGCAAACAAATCCATAGGCTAGCAGTAATAGAGGTGCTACACCAGGAGTCCAGATACACCAGAAGGCGACAGGGAACTTAAAATATCCAGGAGTACACACAGTATGGGGTAAGTAAGGGGTCCCAAGGAGGAGGTGACAGCTTATTTGCAGCCTGTGTTTAAGGTACTACAGGGAAAGCCAGGGCTTTTGGCCTTCACCTTCAAGAGGGATTTTGCAAAGGGGATGATGATGTGGTGCAAGATTTCATGAGCGGAAGGTGACTACAAGTGAAATAAGGCAGCTCCCAAAGCAGCAGCTATGCCATGAGAAACCCTGTGATTGGGTACAACGTTTATTAGAGATTATTAGTGCCTTTTATTACAGTGCTTTTCATCTCCAGCTTTACTTCAGTGAAGGAAAGAACTGAACTACCATCGCAGGCACTGCCCTACCACCCAGTTGGCTGGGGTGGGACACCACTAGTGGTTTCACTGATCCAGCTTTGAATGAGAAGAAAAAAAACAACACACAACACACAAACCACCACACACCCAAACAAGTAGACTGAACCCTTCATAGGTTCAAACCAAATCTGTAGAGTGTCAAGGCCAGAAAAATATTCACTTCTTTAGGGTATCTGTGCAGTTCCCTTCGCAGGCAGGCAGTAGTGAAAAGTGACTAACACGCTAGCCTGCAATAGCCCAGAGAAAAACCTGCTTTTCTAGCAGTGTGCCAGAATCTAGGGGTTTTGGGGCTTTTTTTTTTAAATTAATTTAAATGCCTAGTTCTTAAGAGTTTTTTCAGTGCTAAACTTGTGAAATTTCTCACTCTGCCAACAAAGACACAAAGAGGAGAGAAGGAACAGGCAGCGTGGCTGTCTAGTCAGCAATGACTGTGGGTCCACAGTAACGCCAGATCTGGGCAGTGATAATTTGGTCTGGAGTAGGTTTAGGCATATCATCACATTCCTGGTAAATTACTCAAAACCCACAATATGACTTTTATTCCATATTTCTGTTAGTTGATGGAGTATAGATTATTCCTAATCTGGCATAAAGTCTGCTAATACAAATTTATACTGGCAACGTTTTCCAAATCCGCAGAACAAGTTTACACTGGAGCTGCATTTGGTATCATGAGGCTTTAGAGGTTTTGGTCTTCTACCAGCAGCCCTAGAGCTTGATTTACTGTATTGCTGATGTGCAGCCTCCAGGCTTTGGAGTGAGAAGGGCTGCTTCCCTTGACTTCTTAATACAGACAATTGTCAGGAACATTTTAAAAACCTGGAGCTGTCTTAACTGGGCAGAACTGTAGCTAAGTATGGGCTCAGGCTGGCTAAATAAACATCACATCTTAGTCAAACCATCATCATTGCTACTGCAAGCAATTACAGGAAAGTCAAAAATAAAGTGACACGTGTGAACTGCTTCCACCCCAACCTTGCTGTTCAGTCGGGTTATTACAGGCAGTTCGTTTACAGGGCTGAAGAAGGGATTGCGAAGCACTTAGTCAGCCCAGTGTGTGCACACCGATCTTAACAGGGCCATAAAGGGAAAGGGATGATTGTGCATGAGGGTTAATCAGTCCAACTAAGCACGGCACAACCTAGCATTAGGCGGGCATGCCCTGTACTGCAACTGTCCTGTAATGCTGTTGGCTGGATGCTTTGATAGAAGATAGTTTTTAGTGACAGGCTTTACAAAAGTGTTCCTTTCTGTGGAGGAAGGCTGATGTTATTTTTTTCCTCCCTTTCAGAACATGTTCAGTCAGAAAAACAGAAATGAACACGTACTTACTTGTAAGAACTTTTCTTTGGTACAGACTGATATATGGGATACTTAGTATCCTGAAAAATGCAGGACAGTAACCAGAGGATGCTTCAAATGAAAAAAACCATTTTCAAAACAAACTAAAAGTCTTTTTCATGCAGTAGACAGCAACCTGCAGAACTCCTAATCAAAGGAGCTGTGGATGAGAAGAGTCATGTGGATTCAAGGAAAGCCAGTGAAGTTTATGCAAGAGGAACTCCGTGAGGGCTACTCATAACATCAGAAGCACATCCAGCTCAGGGAGCTCCTCATTGAAGGCAGCTGAGTGCTTGGAGAGGCTGGGAGGAAAGCATCACATACTTACCCTGTTCGTACTTCTCCTTTGTATCTGACTAGGACTGATGTTCTCCCTCATTCTCCCTCAGAGTTGGGCTAATGCCTGATCCTAACATAACTTCAAAGCCCTCCCTGGGAAAGGGGATGAGAAGGAAAAGAAAAGAGCAGGAAGAAATCAAATTATTACAGAGGACAAAAGGAATTAAAGGAGGGAGACTCCTCTTAAATGGAGGGAGTGAAAGGCTCAAACTGGAGAAATTGTGGTGTCCACAACTCCCTGGAGGAGAGCCCCACCACAAAGTTCTGCCTGAAGACATGACAACACACGGAACAGAAGCACTTCCAGCAAGCTCCCTTCTCCTGGGGCTGTAGTGGGTCACAGCATGGCAAGGGCAGGGAGACAAGGAGTTCCTTCAACCAGAATATCAGGCAAGACACATCCTTGGTCTAAGCCAGCATGACTGCTTTGATGGTATCAGTGCAGTGTAATGGAGTATAACAGAGTATCAGGAAAGCGTTCCTCCAAGATGAAAACAAGTTTTCACTAACATTTTACAGAAACAGTCCTTGCCTCAGTAACTACATGGCAAGAATTCAGAGGCAGAATTTGGTTCTCATTGAAAAGGCATTTTTGCAACCAGAAAAAGCAACATTTTCCGGATCAGTTTCACTGTGGAACACCTGAACCTGTTTCCAGCATGACTTTCACCTCCCAGTACTGCTTCTGGCTAACCTTAGAACAGGGCAAGAATAGTGCACGTTTCAAGGAAACTGAAATCAAGTCTATAGTTGCCTTAATGTTAGACTTGAGATCTACAGCAGACATTTTATGAGCAGTCATTAGTTGTATTCATTTTTGAAGATACACAGCTTTTAAGGATATATATTTCAGTACCAGCCTAAGGCTCTAGAGTCAGAGTCAGCTGCTATGGTTGGCAATGGAGCATGGACCGCTACAGGACATGGCCAACAGCAGGGCTGGCACAGGCCTGTCAGGAAGAGTCAGATCAAAAGGGGCTGCTGTAGCCCACAGAGCTTGGTCATTCTGGGAATGTCCATCAGGTCACCCTAGCACAGACTGGAGCAGCATGGCTCCAAAAGGGAACATTTCTCTCCTTCCTGTGAGATACACCCAGCACTCCTCCTCTGCTTTGCTCTGTTAGGCGGATAGTACAGCTTATGGCTCCTGGCCACGTGAAGATCTGCATGTACAGCTTGTAGGACTTGGAAGATTAGCCAACTCTGACCTACTTTTTCCAGGCTGTTAGGCTGGCAAAGCGGAGGAGGTTGGCTTGTTTTCCTCTTGAAGCTCCCTTGCAAAAATCAAGTCCTGCTTCAGAGCCTTGCAGGAAGAACATTATCTGATGACACTTCAACAGTTAAATCAAGTATACTGTAGCTAAATCAGAATGAAGACCAGCCAGCTGTGATACAGAGAACAGAAGGATCAGCCCGAAATGAGTGGCTGTAACACTAACTGTTGAGTCCCTGCTCTAATACAAGCAGGCAAAACTCCAATTCCTTCCCTTTCAGCTAGCTCAGGTTAAAGACACAGCATACGTACACCTAGATTGCATCAGACTACTGTGATTGGCTTTAAATAAGCACAGCTTCAACAGCACGAGCTGTGGCTCATAGTGAGCGCAAAGCCAGGGCAAAGGCCTATGAAGAGCAAAATGGCAACTGAAAGCACGCTGGCCATCACCTCCTCTTCCCTTGCACATTGCTGAAGCAGATCCTACAGCCCGGGCCAGGCTGGTGCTGCAGGCAGGGAAAGGTGCATGCTCATCCCACGCAATGCCACAGCTCCTCATCCCCCTAGAGAAGCAAGAGACAAGCAGGAAGCACATCAGCGACACAACCCCAGCAGAAGAACTTCTCCTTGACTGGTGGGGGATGTCTACTGCTGGTTGGAGCAGCATGGGTGAACTGTGCCAAAAGTCACTTATAGAAGCTCCTCTGCATCTCTGTGTTAGCAAGTTTTGCAACCAGGGCTGAGCTCTGCTGATTGGACTGCTCCCAACACTTTAACTTGTTTATCTGAGCAGCCTAACTACAGTGGAAATGCATCCTTAATTCCAACTGGGTGGACAAAAACTGGGATAGAAGCTGAATACTAGTGCCACGAGATATCCAAACATTAAACATTAAGAAAAGACTTTTTTCCTTAAAGTGTCTGGAATTACACTGTTTACTATCTGAACACCAGAAGCAGATGAAGCAAGTGAGAGCTGCAAATCCAAAACTGGATTAAGCAAGATTAGTGATCATTGAGAGAAGAGTCATACAACTGGTTTCCTTTGTGGATGCCACCAATTGTTTTGAAAAGCCAGTACACTTAAAGACAAATAGATCTTTAAAGATGTAAGACAAATTTTACAATGTTTCCTTTGGCCCAGTTTTCCTCCAAGCCCCCTGAAAATCCAGAAGTGGACAGATCCTTATGGAAAGAAGAACTACCACCTGCAAGCATTTCTCTTCCAGAAAGCTGCAGTTTGGGATTCTCTTCTTTTTCTACAAGTTCTTGTACCCTCATGGAAGTAAGGAAAGGCTCTACAGTATCATGTGGTGCTTGGAGAAGATTCAAAACTAAATATCCATTACATAAGGACTCACTGGACTGGAGGCAAGGACTTTTCCAAAAGCTCCAGTCAAAGAAGTGATTTTACAAGGTCTATCGACCCCTGCACCCAGCAGAAAGCTACGCAATGAAGATAATTTAATCATCACCAAGAACATGCAGACTTTGCGACACTCCATCTTACACTGGGTTTGTGTGGTAGGTTTTGGGCAGCAGGGAGATAAGGGGGCTGCAGGGGTGGTTTCTGTGAGAAGATACCAGAAGCTGCCCCCACATCAGACAAAGCCAGTTTTAGGTGGCTCCAAGGTGGACCAGCTCCTAGCCAAGGCTGAGCCCATCAGCAGCACTGGTGGGGCCTCTGTGATAGCTAAGAAAGGGTAAAATACAGCACAGTGGCAGTGAAAGGAAGGAGAAAGTGTGAGATAAGCAACTATGCAGATACCAAGTCAGGGAATAAGGAGGGTGAGGAGGTGCTCCAGGTGCTGTAGCAGAGATTCCCCCATAGTGAGACATCCCTGTCTCCTGCACCCCATGGAGGACCACGGTGGAGCAGAGATCCACACTGCAGCCTGTGGAGGATCCCCGCTGGAGCAGGCAGATGTGCCCTGAAGGAGTCTGCAGCCCATGTAGAGCCCATGCAGGAGCAGACTCCTGTCAGGAGCTGTGGTCCACAGAGAAGAGCCCACACAGGAGCAGATTTTCTGGCAGGAACTGGAGCAGTCTGTTCCTGAAGGACTGTACCCCATGGAAAGGTCCCATGCTGGAGCAGATTCTTGAAGGACTGCAGCCCATGGGAAGGATCTACATTGGAGGTCATGAAGGACTTTATGTTTTGGGAGGGACTGCACACTGGAGCCAGGGAAAGGCATGAGGAAGAAGGAGCAGAGACAACGTTATGAACTGACCCTAATCCCCCAACCCCCTGCATCACCTGGTGGGATGTAGAAGAGCCAGGAGAGAAGCTGAAGCTGGGAAGAAGGGAAGGGTAGACAGGAAGGGTGCTTTAGTTTTATTTCTAACTATCCTACTCTATTACAGTTAATTGGCAAGAAATTTCCTTCAATTGAGTCTGGTTTGCCTGTGATGGTAACAGGTAAGTGATCTGCCTGTTCTCATCTTAACCCATGAGCTTTTCTGCATATTTTCTGCCCCCATCCTGTTGATGGAAGAGGAGTGATAATTCAGCTTGGTGAGCACCTTGGTAGGCAACCAAGATCAACTCATCACACATCTGCTGCAGTTGCTCATGTCACAAATCCTCCAGCCTTTAAAAGGACTTAGCCAGAAGAATCAAGCACAGCTATTAGAGCAGCCATCACTAAAACAGAATTTAAACCTTTTGTGGAGATAGAGCTGCATTGATTGGATGTTGATGGGACAGTACCTAGAGTGTGAGACACCTTGAAAGGGACACCATAAAACCAAAACAAGTGAAATCAGTAAAGGAAGTACTCCTATATGAAGGCAATAGTAAGTGGGCAGATGGCTGAAATATGAAGGGAATTGAACAAACTCCTGGGAAAGAGGGAGTATGGTCTCAAAACTT
>NW_010111483.1:0-490 GCF_000699245.1 Pterocles gutturalis
GTCGTTGTTCATGGGCCCTCTCCCCAGAGGAGGAGACAGGTGTCATGGGAGAAATCCAGAAGGACCTCTAGGTCAGAAGCAAACACCTTGTTGGCACGCCAACCTGTGCTGAAGATTTTTCCTCCAAGGCACAAGGGGCCGCTTCAACAATTCCTTCAGTATTTTTTCCTCCAAGGCACAAGGTGCCTCTTCAACGATTCCTTCAGTATGAGAATGACTGGATTTGTTATTCTAGTTCCCTCCTCACAAAAGAAATATCATCTTCTTTTCTGCAGATGCCCCATTACAAAGAGAACAACTACTGCCGATCCATCCTCCAGTGATTATACATCTCAGTGATGATGAGGATGAAGAGGATGACGAAGAGAACTGTAAACAGTCTGTTTCTTTCTTTTACAACAATGTAGAATGGGGTTTTTTGAACTCTTGCAATGTAATTTCCAAGTGATTTACTGTAATCCCTGTTACTTTTTCAGGAAACAGTTCTTGA
>NW_010111484.1:0-2894 GCF_000699245.1 Pterocles gutturalis
TACCCTTTTTTGTACCCTTTTTTGTATCTTTTTGGTACCTTTTTTGGTACCTTTGTATCTTTTTTGTACCTTTGTATCTTTTTTCTATCTTTTGGGGTTTTTTTTATTTTTTGGGGGGTTTTTTGGGGGGTTTTTTGGTTTTTTTTGTGTTTTTTTTATATTTTATATACTCAGCCTGAGGGGTGATACAAAACGTCCCTTTCTAGAAGCAAAAAAATTCCTTGTACGTAAGGGTTTAGAGACTAAACAAGTAGTTCGTTAGCTTCAAATCCCAGCTGTCCCATCTCCAAGATGATCCTGCGTTTTTGCCTCTGACTCTGGAGCCAGTTTTCTGTGCAGCCCATTATCTCATGAAGTTTTATGCCACAGTACGAGCTGCCCACCGGGTCACGGTTTGAACGGTTCTGCCGCAGGTGTTATTGCTCCAAACCCAGCGGTTACAGCTGCTTCAATGACGTTAGACCTGCCCTGATCTTGGCAGGTGCCTAATTCTGGCTTCTGCCATGAGTTTGACAGGTAACACAAGCCCAGTTGAGCAGTTAGCCTCAGTAACCCATGGAAATCAAAGTGGTTTTTGCCTCTAAGTCTCTGACCGTTCCCACGGACTCTGTAACTTTGGTTTCTCCAGAACACGCACTCGCAGTCCTGCCTGAAGTCCTTCCTGGAGTGTCACGGCTTGTCTCTCCTCTGGATTTGGATGACGGAGCTGGGCGATGGCAGAGGAAGCACCGCCAACAACCTCAAGTTGCAGCTGGAGGTCAGTAATTCCCTCGGGTTTGAAACTTTCCTAGTGGCACGCTAATTGCTCCGAAGCATGATGATTTTTTTTTTTTTTAATATACCCCTTTCTCGAGTGAGGGAAAAGCTTTCCTGGTATTAGTTTGCAAACTTTTTTGGGTCAATCTCTTCTCTTTTGACTGCTGATGCATCTTGATGTTTCTGATCAGGTTTTCTTCCATGTGGCACATCCAACTGCGGTATTTTTGCATTGATTGCTCTAGGAAAGGGTATGGCCAGCTGTAAGCATCTGAGCTCTTCAAAATCAGTTTGCTAAATTAGTTTAATTGCTAAATACTTGTGCTCACTGTTTTCCACCCACTCTGGACAGAAGTTCCAGCCTTGAGAAGGAACGCCACTGTCCCCATCCTGTCCCCATCACAGCGATATTTCAGAGTTGCCTCTTGTTGAGAAAAGGAAATTGTTCCAGGTTGGAAATGGCTTTCAGTTCTAATGGCTCTAACAATGTGATTTTTTTTTAATTTTTTTTTTCTTTTGCGATTAGATTATGAAGACACTCGAGCTCCTGCCTATACCTACCAAGAACATGCTGGAGGAGAGCAAAGTCCTTCCCATCATCCAGCGCTGGGCTCAGACCAAGACGGCCGTCCCGCAGCTCAGCGAAGGCGATGGCTACTCCAGCGAGAACACCTCCCGGGCTCACACGCCGCTCAACACGCCCGATCTTTCCACCAAACAGAGCGCTGAAGGTGACACCGACACCCCAAAGAAACTGGTATTTCGAAGGCTGAAAATTATAAGTGAAAACAGCATGGACAGTGCCATCTCGGATACAACCAGTGAGCTGGAAGGGAAGGAGGGCAAAGAGGACCTGGACCAGCTGGAGGGTGCCCCGACGGAGGTGTCGGAGGAGCAGCAGCAGCAGGAGATCAAACCTGCCGTTGATGCGCCGGTGGAGAGCAGCAAACCCCAAACTGCGGAGCTGGAGGCTGAGCCTGAAGCAGAGGGGAAAGAAAGCAACGGCGCGAAGCTGGAAGAGCCCATCACGATGGAAACGCCATCTCAAGACGAAGAGGAAGGCGTATCTGACGTTGAGAGCGAGAGGAGCCAAGAACAAACGGACAAAATAGTGGATGTGAGCGATTTGGCGAGCAGGCTGCTCGACAGCTGGAAGGAGCTCAAGGTAAGAGACGCCTACTTGCAGCTACACCACCTGTGTTCTTGCTCAGGAGAATGCAGATTTTGTGGTTCGGTACAAATGAGTCTAAGTTCTTGTCCTGTTGGTGAATGTTTGATAACTAAGGTTGCCTTTTCTGTGCAAAGGGCTTCTCCAAGTGCTTTCTATATATAACCTTTCATTGCCAACTGCCCCGGGCGGGACTTACAGTAAGATTTCCAGGCGTTGGTGTGTTGCACGCTGGAAGCGGCAGATAGTTCAGCTTGGGCACCACAAAGACACCTTAGTCATCCCATTATTTTTCAGGCTATTCAGGGGGAGGGCAGCTCTAAGGGACTGAGGTTCCCTTCTCAGCCGATCAGAAAAAGAGCCTAGCGACAGCGCCCCAAGCATTTTTGGTTGAAGTGGCACAGTATCTATCAATGTTGACACGGATTGATGGACTGTCCAGTCTTAAACTCAATTATCACAACATCGTCAGCATGTCCTGTCCTGGTAACATCAGCTTTTCATCTGCAATGTATAGAGCCCCCAGGAAGCGGTCTGTTGGCCGTATTGCATTCTCTTGACAGTAGTGGTGCTGCGTCAACCTCTTGGTATTGGTGGTTGGTGTTTAGATCAGGTAAATACTCAGATTTGAGGGTGTTAATTGAGCTTTTAGAGATGGCTAGAGGATGCAGACGCTCGCGGTTTCACTGCCATCAAGGTCTTCCTCAAGCTTCTTTAACAGAAGGGCTTGGTGGCTGTAAGCTCCTCCAGAATCGGGTCCCTGTCCCCGTGCAGTGGAGGTGGCCAACTTGGCCACTTGATCGTCAGCCAACAGCTTTTTTCAGTGGGTCATAGGATGATGTTCCAGTAACTTGCCACTCGATGCTTCACGCGTTTCCTGGGGTTCCTTTAGGTCTTTGGAAAGTCCTCACCCATCTGCTGCTTCTGTAGGACTATAATCCTTACTAGATATATCATAATTATATATTAT
>NW_010111485.1:0-267 GCF_000699245.1 Pterocles gutturalis
CCTCTGTTTTTAGGGTCCCCCAGAGCCTTGGGGTCCCCACGCTTTTTGGTCCCCCCACGTTTGGGTTCCCTCGCTGTTGGTTCCGCTGCTTTTCGGTTCCCCCACTTTTGGGGTCCCCCACCTTTGGGGTCCATCAGTTT
This sequence comes from Pterocles gutturalis, assembly GCF_000699245.1. Lineage (NCBI taxonomy): Eukaryota > Metazoa > Chordata > Aves > Pterocliformes > Pteroclidae > Pterocles > Pterocles gutturalis. The sequence continues at coordinate 141 of NW_010111485.1, forward strand.
TTAGGCTCCTCCAGGCTCTGGGTCCCCCTATTTTTATCTTCCCCTGGATTACAATGGCTTGTCTTTAGGTTCCTCCTGTTTTTAGGTCCCCCCACTTTTTGGGTCCCCCCCCACTCCCAGCTTTGGG
>NW_010111485.1:381-900 GCF_000699245.1 Pterocles gutturalis
TAGGTCCCCCCTCTTTTTGGGTCCCCCCCCACTCCCACCTTTAGGGTGCCCCAGTTTTTATGTTCCCCCAGGCTCTGGGTCCCCCTATTTTTATTTTCCCTGGGTTACATTTCGTTGTCTTTAGGTTCTCCTTGTTTTTAGGTCCCCCCACTTTTTGGGTCCCCCCCCACTCCCACCTTTAGGGTGCCCCAGTTTTTATGTTCCCCCAGGCTCTGGGTCCCCCTATTTTTATTTTCCCTGGGTTACATTTCGTTGTCTTTAGGTTCTCCTTGTTTTTAGGTCCCCCCACTTTTTGGGTCCCCCCCCACTCCCACCTTTAGGGTGCCCCAGTTTTTATGTTCCCCCAGGCTCTGGGTCCCCCTATTTTTATTTTCCCTGGGTTACATTTCGTTGTCTTTAGGGCCCGAGTCCATGAAGGTGATGGCGGAGGCCATGGGCGTGGGGCAGGTGCCCGAGGAGAGCTGCCAGCTGCTGGCCGAGGAGGCCAGTTACCGCCTCAAGGAGATCGCCCAGGTCCGG
>NW_010111486.1:0-523 GCF_000699245.1 Pterocles gutturalis
TTTCTGGTCGCATTGTAAGCTTTGGTGGTGTAAATCAAGAAGATAAGCCAGGCATGAAAATTAACCCTCGATAGAATTATTCAGTTCAACTTAAATTAAAGGATGAAAGTAGGTCTGTAAGTAAGGTTTTCAGTGATAAAAGACAAAAGGAAATTAGGCAGGGAAGTCAGCTAGGTGGAACATGTCCAGAACATGAATATAAAGAAGGCTTGTATATTTTCCTTTTCCAACACAGGAAAACTACTGAAAGATTCTATCTCAAGCAAAAGTTAAACTTGACTGAGATGTTGTTAAGCTATACTAAATTAAAAAGAATAACAGAAAATTCGGTAAAGAAAGAAGAATCATTAATAAACAATAGAATAAAAAAAAGTATAAATATAGCAAAATCATGTTGGACATCAAAAAGCTAATGAAAGAAGTATTCTTGAAGCTGTTCAAGACTCATTAGCAAAAGAACAATTTTTATGAAGTGAAAAAGATAAAGATTAAGGAAAAAATTATCAGGCTTCAATAGTAAATA
>NW_010111487.1:0-699 GCF_000699245.1 Pterocles gutturalis
CCCAAGAACCCACCCACATGGGGTGTCCCATGGTGGGATGATGCCACAACACCCAAAGCCTGTGTCCCTGCACCCCCGGGCTGTCCCCTTCCCGAGCAGCAGTGTCACCGCAATGGCCTGTCACTGGCACAGCAGCGGTGTAACCACGGTGCCCAGGCCGGTCTGTCATTGTCCCCCGTGTGAGGCCAGGACGCTTTGGTGACACCGTGCAGAGCTGGTGCAACGCCTGCGCCCGGGTTGCAGCTGCTCATTAGTTCTAATTACCGCAGCCGTTAATTACCGCAGCCAGACCCTTTCCTCTGCCCTTGGGCGCCGTGACCAGGAACGCAAAAGCAAAACAGTGTCGTCAGGCGTAGCCCAGCACGGCCCAGTATGGCCCAGTATGGCCCAGCATAGCCCAGTATGGCCCAGCCCAGTATAGCCCAGCACAGCCCAGTATAGCCCAGCACAGCACAGCCCAGTATGGCTCAGCACAGCCCAGTATAGCCCAGCACAGACCAGTATGGCCCAGCACAGCCCAGTATGGGGGACATCACCCCACGGGTCCAGACATTGCCCCATGGATTTGGACATCGCCCCACGGGTTTGGACATCGCCCCACAGGCTTGGACATTGCCCCATGGGTCTGGGCCACCACCTAGCCCCCCTCAGCTCCCCAGCTCTGGGGTGACACTGTCCCAAGGGTCCCTCTGCCCTCCT
>NW_010111488.1:0-707 GCF_000699245.1 Pterocles gutturalis
TGAACCCCGCTGCCATTTTCCAGCCTGGAGACACGAGAGGGTACCAGGTGTCCCATGACCCAGAGCTGGCAGAGCAAAGCCCCAGGCACAGGTTTTTGAGTCCCCCCCACCCCATCAGGAGCTGCACAGGCAGGAACCCCCCCGGCAGTGCCAGCCCACAGCCCCTCACAGGCACCCCCAGACAGCCAAACCAAACCACCGACCTCGATCAGTGTAAATGCGGAAAAAACCACCCCACCCCAAAACAAACCAAAAAAACCCCCAAAATCTCAGCAAGAGGTAAGAACTCACCAGGAAGCAGCAAAGGAAGTGCAGCAAACACCTGCCACTCTGGCAGCTGTGGGTGGTACAACCCCCATCCCACAGGTGTGCAGCAATCACTGCAATTAAGTGCAAATTAAGCAGCAAAGCTTCCTATTCCCAGAAAGCACCTTTTGCATGAGCTGCCCCATAAAGTTGCTCGGTGTAAGCGTTGCAGGAGGTGTCCTGACAGCCTCGCCCCGCGGCACGGGTGGGCTCCTGCAGCCCGTTATGGGTTGGTGGCAAACAGCTGGGAAAAGCTCTTCTTAAATTAATCAAATGAAATTTCCTCTGAGTCTGTTTTGCTCTGGGGGGAGGGTGTTCGGGGTTGGAAATTTCTGCTGGAATCGTGCTATGTTCCCAGTTGTGCCCGAAACAAACAGGAGCATTTTGGTAAATGAGATCAG
>NW_010111488.1:738-10101 GCF_000699245.1 Pterocles gutturalis
AGTCAAATGAATGTGATGGAATGAAACACTCTTGTATATTCCCCCCCACTTAAATGATATTTTGGCAAGAATAAATAATTTAAAAAAAAAGAGAGTAAAGGCTTTGATGAGGGGGAAGCTGAGAGACACAAAGCCCCAGAAAGGCGGCAGGAAATTAAAGTTAATTATAAAGGAGGATTAATTTAAGCCATCAGACATGACATGCTGGGCTAATGTCAGGCCTTAGATGCATTGCCACGCACGACAGAAATCTAAGAGCTGTCAGCCGCTGCAAAAGTCGCTTTTTTATTGAAAAACATAAATTGCATTTGGTGTTATCCCAGCAAAACACATGTCTTGGGGAGGCAGTGGTGGTGTGCAATGACCGCTCGCTTGAAGCGTGGAGGAGCAGGCTCGGCATTTTTCCTTGCCCAGCGGTGGCGCGGCTGCGGCTCCATTTCTTGTTTTCGAGTCTCTTCTGACGAGCACTTGCCAGTTCCTCTAAAGGATGTGTACAACGCTGCCTAATATTCTTTATCCCACTTTTTTTCTGACTCTGTGTGCCGCTGGCTGGCCATGCCCTGGCTGTGGCTCAGCCCCCATGTCCCCCTGCCCGGAGCCGGTGGCTGTGCCCAGCAGGACAGGGCTGTTGGTGCTGCTCCCACAGCTGCCTCCATGGCCTGGCCTGGCCCGGACTGCCATGTCTGTGCTGGCACGGGGGCTTTTTTTAGCCAGTTGCAGGAACTTTTCCTCTCTCCCACAGCTCGGAGGCAGCAGCTGCCCCGTTGCTGGATGAGCGCATCCTTCCCTGGGAGATAGGGATGAGCCCCATGAAAAGCTGGTGGTGAGGGGCAGCGGGTCCCTGCCACGCTTTGTGCTGCATTTAGATATGTAGAAAAGTTTAGATGCCTAAAAAGTGCGTGTTGCATGGCCACAGCATGGGTCACCTCCGCCTTCCTTTCCAAACCAGCATGGTCTGTCCCCTCCCCTGCTCCCTCCCTAACGGGATGCACCAGTTAGCCCAGTGCTCCCATCTCCGCCTCTCTCCAAAGAGGTCCTTTAGGGGATGACTGAGGTCCATGGCACACCCCAGACAGTCTTAACTGAATCTTCAGCAGCTCTGAGCTGGACCCCAGTGAGCGGTGCCACCCTTGTCCCCTCGCACAGCCTCTTGCTGTCACCTCGCAGCCACCCTGCCCAGCAGCGCCCAGCCTCGCCCCCGTCCTGGGCTGCGCTTGTTGCCAATGTTGGAAACTTCTTTGCATTTAAATAAGGGACTTATTGGGGATTTGACATCCCACTGAGATCCTGCTTTGTCGCCACAGCCCTGCTCTGGACTGCGTCTTGCAGCTCTGCATAACTTCGCTTTTAATGAGCGATACCGTCTGTCTGCACCGAGACGCAGCCCAGCTGCACAGCGGCCCCGTCCCCAAGACGTACCTGCTCCGTGCTCTTCTTCTGGCTTAGCACAGTAATTAGCTTCGCTGCCTCGCGTGATGAAGGTGAAAAAGAGACTCAGAAAAAAGGGCTGCTGCTAGGAGCTGTGACTTCTAGGCAAGCCCCTGCGGGCACTTTAAAATGCAGCGAGGCTGTCTCAGCGCTGGTTATGGTTTACTGGCGTTTCTCTATTGCTGGTACTGCAGAGGAGGCTGCAAAAAGGCATCTTGGCTTTTACAGCAGATACGCCCATTAGTGGAGTTTTTAAAGCATCAAAGCAAATCATTTTTAGTTGCTACCCTGCCATCTGACTTTCTTTATTGTTACTTCTCAGAGGGACTTAACGCGGAATATGTGAAAGGAGAAAACATGGAAGCGGTCGTAAGCGAGGAACCCCAAGGTGAGACCCTGGCATTCCTTACCCCACCTGCGTCCGGCCACAAAAGCAGCTTTACCGGGGGACTTTCCTAAAGTCCCTCGTGCTGTACTGAGCTGCCGTGTCTCTTTGATGAAGACACCACTTAAGTGATGCTGGAGGTTTTTGTGAAACACCCACCACGCTGCTGTTCCCCCTTTACTGCACACAAAGGAGAGCCTCAGTGAGAGCCTAAGGAGCTCGTGTTACAAACGGTGGCAGTTAATATTTAGCTTTCATGTTTTCAGGCATCAAGAGTGTCTTATACAAGAAAAGCATGATCCTTCTTTCAGTGACAGATGATCAAGGCTGCTGCAAAGGCTTTTCCAATGTTGCTTACAGCCAAGCAGTACTGGGCACCCGTTGCTTGTGCTCTGGTTTCGTTGTGTACTGTTGTACTCATTATTTTTTTTTTTTTCTCCCTAGTTAAATATTCAGTACTGGAAACACAGTCAGCAGAACCACCAAAACAAGACGGTGCGAAGATTTAAAGTATAACCCAGGGCTGGAAAAGAATCAGCAGCAGAGTTCTTACATGCTTGTAATTTAGCTTTTTATTTAATTTAACTCCAAAGCTATTTAACGTATACTTAGGCTTGAACTGGCTTCTTATTGCTCTAGGCTTTAGAGTTAGAGTGGTAGTATGTTTACATTGAAGTAATAGTGTAGGTTTGATGTCCAATTGTATGCAAACCAACAGAAGGTGCGTCAATAACGGTCAATTTTCAATTAAGGGATAAGATCTTTTCCAAGGAGCAGAAGAGCTTACAGGTATGGGGACAGCCAAGTGCCTGTAAATAGCAAAATCCAAAGCAAACCCTTTGTACAGCACCTCCAGCCAACCTCTGCCGTCAGCTATGCGCATGTCACTTCCAACAGCGGTGAGGAGAACTGCACATTTCGGGCAGGCAGATTGCAGTCCTTAGCGTAGCTACACCCCAAAATGAAGTGCCTATGGGCAGGTCCTGGGGTGGGGCTCAGGCTGCGGCAGTGACGCCCTGCTCCGAAGCCAGGAGTTGAGATGCTTCACCCCCACGCAGCGCTGGGCTTCTAACCACACCAAAGGACCTGATTCTCACACGGAGTCATAAATACAGGTGATAGCAGTGTGTGCAGCATTCATGTAGCAAATACCGATTGAGTGCTTGGCTGTGCTAGGGACGAGGTGTTCAAGGCCAGGCTGGATGAGGCTTTGAGCAACCTGGGCTAGTGGGAGGTGTCCCTGCCCATGGCAGGGGGGTGGAACTGGATGATCTTTAAGGTCCCTTCCAACCCAAACCGTTCTGGGATTTGATGAGAACAGAGCTGAAGCTGCCAAGCGATGCAGTTTGTGTGACATGAGACACCTATATTGTCACCAAAATGAAAACTCCGTGTGTTTGGATGTGTTCGAGGACAGGTTCAGCTCTCATTCACACTAGCACTAATTACAGATTCAACTCAAAAGAAAACAGACAATGTATGTATCTGTTAAGACCTGTAACACTCACCACCACAAGAGAATCAGACTTGGCAAGATGCAGTGTCCCCCCCACCTCCTCTTACCATGAACACAGCCACGGGGAGCGCTCCCTGCACCCCAGGAAGAACAAGGCCATAAAGCTTTGTCCTTTGTATCACCGACTAACCTTTAAAAAGGCAGAATCTCCTGAGAGGATGGCTCCTCCATCACCACCCTGGGTGGGGTCCCTGCAGCTTTCTGGGCAGCGTGGGGCTGGGAGCGGGGCTCAGCAGGACACGGGGCTCCCGCTGCAGCAGCACCCCCATCCCACACCAGTGCTCACACACCCTTCTGCGACGTTGTGGCACGGGGATCGAGACCTGACCTTCGCTATCATTCAAGAATTTGTGTTTCTATTTCCAATCCCTCCCCAACCCTTTTTAAATCGCTGCTGAAATGTGGATACTGCCACTTTCCGATACATTTATCGAAATCAACAATTGCTTAAAAAGCACGCTCTCAAGTGCAGGAAAATTGACTTTACGTGGTGTAAGAGGTTTCTATATCAACCTGAAATGTGTGCATTTTGTACTGTTTTGCAAATCCCATGATCTGTGAATGTGTATATAAAAAACGAAGCCTTTCGGTGTTTTGATGTACAAATTCACAGCTTTCAGGTAGACACGACTTACAGGAGGCCTTGCCAGGAGGTGAATCAGCCCAGGAGCACTGCTGCCTAACAGCTCCCTTTGAAAGGAAATTGCCTGGTAACATGGTTGAGTATTTTGCAATAGCTGCACAATTCTTTATGATCTTTTTAACACTTGCATTTTGAAAGCCTTACACTAGCTCTAGCAGAACAGCTCCAGTGTTACAAACGAGACGAGTTCTAGGGATCTACGGTGCCTCCCATGCTTTCAGAACACTTCGGCTATAATTCTGCTGCAAACTGCTGCTGCTTTGCTTTATGAACGTGTTTGGATTAGGAAACAAAATATTTAACTATCGGCTGCTCAGAGAGCGGAATCTGAAGAAACAGAGGTGGGATGCGCTCTGTGTTTGCTCACTCCCCGAGAAGGATTTTCGTGGAAGTGGTGTGGTCTGCGGGGTTCGGATCGTCGCGTGCAGGAGCTGAGATGCCGGCGAAGCCACGCAGATGAGGTTGCGTATCTCCGCTCCCAAGCACCGTTGCCTGTTTTTCTTTCTTAGCCAAACCCACTGGAAAGCTGTAGCATGAAAAATGTTTTTAGACGGTTACTGTAGATGAAGTGTTACAACACGGCATTGATGAACACTAGGAGCCGTGTTCCTAGCTTGGATCAAGTGACTGTAATTCCATTTCTCCTTTTGTCGATGACCATGTTTTCTGTAGATGCAGATCATTGGGTTTATTGCATTTCCGTCACTGTGCCCTCCCAGTTTGCTGGTGGGCAGCGCAATGGGGTGTCCAGCATTGCTTAAAGATGGCACTCACCCCTCCTGTGGGAAAATCTTACACTAGAACATAGGAGAAACACTGATCTAATTCACAAATACTGCCATTAAAAAAAAAAAAGAAAAAAAAAAAAGGCCAAAAAAAAGGCTGTTTCACTGAAAAAAACCACCCAGTTTTCAGAACTCAGAAGTTGCTCCTTCCCCAAGGCCTGTTCTGTGACTTTGGTGAATCCTTACGGCTTAGCGTGCTATGGGGAAAACCAGCAATGCACAGGGAAAGGGAGCACTTTTTCAAATGTACAGTAAGAGAATTCAAGATCTCTCTCTAGGATTTCAAATAGGAAAATATTGACAAATACCACAGTAAAGAAATTAAACTTGGTCTTCTCTTCAAAACTGGACAAAAATCAAAGTCTTAACGTGCTAAATGTCTGCAAAGGCTCAAATTTTATTGCAGTCTGTCTCCTTCTCCATCTGAACTCTCAGAACAGTCTCTGAGAAGTAGGGAGTTTATACGTCATCTGTATTTTAGGCATTATAGCAACTGAGAGGATTCCTGTGTATTTTCCTAGTAGTGATCCATGTTCTGAAACAACATTTTTTTTCAAAATACTTTAATTTAATTGGTATCTATTCTCTTTAAATCTGCATATGGAATTTTAAAAAATCCTGCACTTAGGTTCTGTATACATAGTGTTAACTTTCTCATCCTTTATTAAAAAGCCCATAAAATACTGGAAAACTGGGATTTTTTTTTCATAGAGTCCAAAAACTATATACACAGCTGCTCTGAGAGTTTATGTACCAACTGTGCTGTGAGCCCTTTTTCTTGTCACAGCTCACTTCTTCAGCTTAACTAAAGCTATTTTTAATAGAATTTTTCAGAAAAGGTTTCTCAATTACAGAGAATTGAAAGAATTTAACTAGCCTTTTTCCTGTTGCTTATTCTATCAATTACTTGCATTTTCCTTTGGCAATACTGTAGGAGTTTCTTCGTTTTAGATTTGTCAGTTGAGAATACTCTGACATGAATTGCAAATATTTTGGCACTATAAATTCAGTCATTTTCATGCAACCCCACTAAGGAACCCTTACAATTGCTATATTGCATTCTTAACCACTCATTTGTTGTGATAAAAATGGAATTAGTTCATAATACCATTTCAAATTCTGAAAAAGTAAGATGAGTCGACAGGTTAAGGCTTTAAAAATTTGCTTCTCCAACAAAGGAGGTTCAGGAACAAATGAAGTTCAGAAACGATGGTATTGTGAACTTAGAGAATCCTTTCTTTTGAGTGAAGTCCGTCCTTAAAAGGGAGACGTACTGTTTGCTGATGCAGAAGTGATCTGTACCAAGTGAAGGTTGAACGTTATGCTATGAAAAGATAAGACTCATTTTGCTAATGTGCATGTAAGGATCAGGGGGGTAAAAATCAGAATTTGACTACCATTGGAAAACACCAAATAAAACAAGTTGACTAGTAAGACTTGATTTTTTGTGGGTTTTTTCATGTTGGAAGTAAACTGCAAATGATGTATTGTACATAACCTCTTCTGTAACTACACTAAACTTTTATTAAAAACAAACAAACAAACAAACAAAACAAAACAGACTTCATAAGAAAGCAAGTATCAATATGAAAACTTTGATTTAATGGTGAAAATTAAGTATTTACGCACACATACACTCTTCTTGTGTCACCCAGCGCTAAGCTCCAGGTAGTGCCCCACGTCCCTGGCTGCTCCCAGCACAGCTGGTTTTTGGTCCTTCCTGCTGCCCTACGTTTCCTGCAGTTTTCTCTGGAATTCCACATCCAGTAGATGAATCTCCCATGCAGTGCAAACTAACCTTTGACCTTTGTATCACGATACAGTGCTTAGTCTCACAGTCAAAAAACGTGGTTAATATTTCAAACTAGCTAATTCTAACTCATTCTTCTTGCAGAAATCAAATTCTTTCTTCCCAACTGCACAAGATCTGGCAGTAAAAGGATCTGTCATATGATGCCCACTTAGTTCAGCTGATGTGATCTCTCCGCAAACAGACTTTCCTTTTGCTTTTTAAACGCTTCCCGTGAGGAATACTCTAAATTGCCTATTTTACTTTGTCCTCAATGAATGGGAGCTGTTCATCCCTTATTTCCAACTTGTAGAGAACCAACTGTTCTTGGTGTTACTACAGACAGCATATGAATTAGTGCTGCTTTTCTCGGAAAACAAGAGAAAAATCAAACGCTTCTTGTTTAAAGCTTTAACTCCTTGAGACGAAGACTCCTCTTTAGGGAACAAAACCAGGCTGATAGGAGACTGGTGTTTACCAGTTTTAAAAGCCTTCTTCCATTTTAATGAAACAAACAAAAAAAATTACTTTTATCTACAAAGGAGGCAAAAGTGTAGTTCATCTCTGAAACCGGAGCTGAAATGGCAAAGTGTCTGATGCCGATGAATCACTTAATTTACTTTACAATCAAAAAATGTATCAGTTGGTTACCAAGGCTTCAGCCCATTCTGGGATAACAGGAAAATCCTACAGGTCAAATTTACCTTCTTGCTGTCTTTTGCACATTATTATACTCAGCAGAGTCAAAACCAAAAACCAAAGCGAAAGAAGATCCAGCTTTTGAATCAGAAGTTAATAGTTCTGTCCAAGGTGCATCAGACAGGGAACATGGGTCTGCTCGTTCCTCAACCAGTTCAATGCTGCCTTACTAAAAAATAAAAAATGACTGAATTAGCTGTTAATAGGAAAAAATCTGACTGTCAGGAATCAGACTGAATACAGTCACCTCTTCAATATAAAACTATGCTTTAACTAGCATATACAAGCTATATAATACCTTTGAAAATTTCCACGCCAAGTACATACAGAAACATCCGTTGTGCTCACACACATTACAGCAGGACCCCTCTCCCGTGCTCTCTCTTCAGATCAGAGAAGACTCACTGAGCTATGTTGAAACTTGTGGATAAACAGGCAGGCAGTTGAAATAATTGATATTCTTCTATGCAAAACTGAATTCTCAGATTTTAGCTCTAGGAATCTAAGCTTTAAAAATCTCAGAATGTCCAAGCTAATCCAGTCATCACTTTTGCAATAATTATGGAGAAAATGTTGTGATTATTAGCAGCAATAAAGAGGAGAACTTCAAAAGATTTTCTTTAGCACTGCATTTTAGAGATAATGTTCTTTACTTAAATATACAGTTAAAATGTCAAGTAAATCCAAAGTATGGAAGAGTTTAATTCAATACCAGCTCAACAATTTTGGCAATGTAAAATTCACTGCTGGCATACTGCTCAGCAGAACCATTTTTACAGGAAAATATCTTTCATCTATTTATAAAAAGCCTGAGGTTGATTCAGAGATGCAACATTGCAAGCATTCCTAAACTTTGTTGTTGTAGGTGAGCATCTATTATAAAAAGCATTCACTGTAATGAGAAGGACATGTTGAAGTACCCTGCACTTGAAAGACTGGATACAGCACATGAGCCTTTCCCGTTGAAGCTGCAGAAGTGCTCAGTGGCTCACCTTACTCATTAACTATATGCTAAATATATGAATGCAGAGGAACAGGAAAGCGCCATCGCATATTAAGAACAAATGCACGGTAATAAATACTCACAGACAGTAAAAACCACAATCAGCATGCAGAATCAATTGGCTCTTAAGAACGGGGCTTAATTCCCCCCAGCAGAACCTGGAGCAATACAAGCATGAGTCAAAAGGCAGAGCTGCAGTATTTCAGTACCCTAAGGAGAAGAACCAGATTCTCATGAAACACAGCAAAGGAAACAATCCAGGGAAAATTTTCAGCATGCACCATTTCTGGGCCTTCCAAGGCGGCCACTGAATAATTTTTTAAAAGGTTGGATGCTACAGTAATCAAATTCCTCTGATATGAATATTTTGAGGAGCAGATGAAAGAAAGTTGGAAATGTATTTTTTATATGAAAACACCATTAAATTATTCACTTTACAGAAAAAAATGCTAGCAGCAATTTAAAAAACAAAAAGCCAAGAGGCTTTATTTCAAGAAAACCAATTAAGATCATATTATTTAAAAACTTTGTCAAACAAAGTCATTACAAGTTAAGGTCTTCAAAAGAGTTTGGACAGGCAGGATCCATTTTCTGAACTTACAGCTTAAACCCACGGGAGTATGCATATGTTTAACATCACATACACGTGTATAAATGGACACAGCTTTGCATTTTGTGTGTACACTTTAAAACAAAACACATGTAACAAAATGTGGAGCTATACAGACTATACAATTTACAAAGCTGGGTGTCATTCCAACCCCAAATATTACCATTTGCTAGAAAACAAAACTTTTACTTTGTACAAGACTTTGACATGAACAAGTTTACCCCTGGCTCAGGAGGCTGAAACTGAACAATAAGCTAAACAGTCAAAAGACTTTATTTCAACTTGTACAAAAGGCATTAAAAAACCTAAAATACATGCTTTACCAAATATATTACATCATACAAGTCAGTGTGGTATACTTGATAAATCCAGCTTAACTTCATCCACTTTTAATGGCATATTTAGTCGAAATGTAAAACTGACTACACTGGAAAACATTTATTTTAAAATCCATTCCCAAGTGCATTAATTACCTAAAAAAAATAAATTGCTCTAGACAAAAAAA
>NW_010111489.1:0-8597 GCF_000699245.1 Pterocles gutturalis
TATTATTATATAGTTTTTTTCTGTCTTCTCTGGTTACTGTGTATGTTGATGTATAAGGTTTAGACTCTTGTTCATTTAATCAGTTTTATTTTCGCAGTAGGAATGTTTGCTGGCTCCTTCAGCTTTCTAGAACATTGTTACTGGTTATTCTGGTACCTCCTGTCACTTGATATGAATAAAAAGCCTCTACACCAAATAATTTGAATATTATAAGAGAAAATCTACTTTTTCATTCAGTTATGACAGTAGCAATCAATTGCCTATCACTTTCAATCAGATGATGAAAAAATGTTATTTTCAGATTTGTCATATTGTTCGATTTCAGTCTAACTGCCTACTTTTGGTTTCTAGATAACACAACTAGAAACATTCAGGCCTGACACCTCATAATGAAGGATATTATTGCTAGAATTACTTGGATGTCTGCAAAAGTAGAAGTATTAATTGTAGTTTCTGTTATTGCATTCAGTTCTATTATTGTGCTTCACAGATTGAACTGGAAAAGATGTTCCAGTCAGGGCTATTTTTACCGTCTGTCTATTTTAGCGGTGGAGCTGCATGTATAGCTGCAGTTCAATGGGCCCTTCAAATGTTTTTACAAACAGTTGGTAAAGCGGTTAAGTCTTTGGGTAAAAGATACTGCATAAACATCTGTAGCTCTTAATAATTACCAAGTACACCTTAGTATTACTGGATGCATGAGTGCAAATAAATTATTACTGCATTGTTTGCAAGTTAGATTTTACAAGTTTGTAAATGTTTTTATAGTTTCTTATTCAAAATATCATCAAATTACTTTGCTAGCTCTTTATTAATTTGAAATTACCTCCTTCTCCCTGCAGTATTGTAGACAGAAGAATTTATTATAGCGAACAGATAAATTTAGAAACAGATGTTTCTCAATTCAGGATAGTTTCTTTACTGTTTGGGTGTCATCTGTACTTGCTTGATTCATTCATCTCAGGAGATGGGGATTGGTTAAGACAACTAGATTGATGTAAATGTATCAGAAGAGAAATTGTCTGTAACTCTTATCTGATACTGGTTGCAGAAGTGTTCATTTATATATCAGGCACAGTGGGTATACACGAAAATTGTCACCTGTTGGGCCCAGTACCCCACTGCCTAGCAGTCAACGTGTTGCAGGTAGACTTCTCACTGAGACTTCTGTGATTATTTACTCCTAGATGGCTTGCATTTTCTGGTCTGCAGCTTTGCTTTGGCATCTCCTGAGGACAGCATCTTTTGCTTGCTGCCCTTCCTTGGGATGTGAAATGTCTTCTACTCTGCTGCTGGCAGAAGACCTTCCCCAGCATTTCCCCAGCTGATTATGCCCACCCAGAGTTCCCCTTGGCTGTGGTCATGCATTGTTTGCAGTTATGCATGGAGATAGTATGATAGCAAAGCAGGGAACAGCATTTTAGCAAAGTAACTTTACTACTGTAATCTTAAAGCGTTCCAAGTTCTCATGACTTTGGGAAAGAAAAATGAGAGCTTCTTTAGTCTGACATTGCTAGTTCTCATGACTCTTCAGGGTTGTGGGGGTGTTTTTGTTTGGTTTTTTTTTTTTGTTTTTTTGACACCTTCTTCCTATAGATTAATCACCTTCAGTGTGGTAGTGACTAGAACTGCATAATGAGCAGAAGCTGTCCTCAAGGGCTTCTATTTCTATGCTTAGAAGCACCAAATGCAGCAGCCATGAATTCCCTACTTCTTTAGTTTTAAGTCTGTCAATGGAGAAACCATTATTGGATTGTAGCAATAGTCAGGTAATGTGGAGTCACTTGCCATAGACTGGAAGTAAGCAAAACAGAAGAGTGTACTTACATGATACACTAGCCTGTTGAAGAAGTTCACATCCCTAACCAGTGTTCCTCATCTTTAATTTGGGCTGCCCACTAGCTGAGTGGTGATATATGCTGTGGTAGTAGAATTAGCAACCAACAGTGAGATGGGAAGAAGAAACTTCGCCACCAAAGGGAACGTATCGTGTAACATTCAGTGACTGCAAAGCTGCTTTCCTGGACAGGTTAGCCATCCGTAATGCAGTATAATAAGCTGCTGTAAAACAAATCCAGACTTGCGTAATTCTAGTGTGATATTTCCACAGTTACTACAACATAATTTATGATTTGATATGATTGTATCTAGCTATCATGAATAACTAGGCTTTATGTAATGATAGATGATATAACCAAGTTATTCACACATTTGAGAAAAGAGCAGTGAATTGACAGTGAAATAAACTTTTCATTTGTCCTAGTTAAAGTGTGCTCTGATATGTGTATTTGAACTAATGGAGATAATGAAGGAGAGGGGAAGGAAAAACCAGAAATCGGAAGGGTACTACATGGTCAGAAAATAAAGAAAAACAGAGTAAAAGTAGGTGTAAGATATGCAATATTTTCCAAAAAGTTGGGAGGTATTAAAGAGAAAGTTTTTCAGTAGAAACTTGACTATTGACTGGAACTGTTGTTGCTTCTTTACGATGAAAAAAAATTGCTAGGTTCTTTACTTTCAAGTACTGATATATCTGCTATTGAAGAGAGCTGTGCTGCATGTAAAGATGATAATATTTTATGTGTTTTTTATTTAACTTGTTAAGTTACTGAAAATTAAAATTTGTAAACAAGAAAAAAAACTTTAACATTCTTTCTTGTGCGGAGACAGAGAACTAATTTTGAAACTGCTGATATAAGGCTAACTCCCCTTCCTCATGGGGGGTGTGTTGGGAAATAAACTTACTACCTCAATATATTTATTATCATTTAGTTCCTGGGAGTTGCATGCAAACACATCTCGTACAGTCTGCAATATATAGAAAATGGAATTATCTAATACTTTACAAATGAGGAGCTTAGGAAATACTCTGTATAGAGACTATTTTCAAAGATTCATGTTTAGCAGTAATAATTCTTTCAGCTTCCTCATTCATTCTGAGGGAAGCTGTACACAGTTTCTTTTTATTTTCTTCTTGATTATCAAAATCCATTATCAAGATATGCGTGTGTAAGAAGTGAAGATGGGCAAAACAGAAATACATGGCTGTTCTAAATTTCTCAGATGTTTTTCTTTTCCACTCTCCTGCCCTTTGAAAAGACCTAGTTTGGGATGTAGGGGGGTGTGGGTTATTTGGGTTTTTTTTATTTTCCTCCCCCAGCTCTCCTGTCTCCAAGGTGGATTTAAGGGAAGAGGGAAGGAATGTAGCTATCAAGTGGAGGGACAAGAAATGCCTTATTGAAGGGAACTGGGAGGTTTTTTTGAGATATGAGGAGTATTACTAGACTTGGACTGGATCCCTTCAAAGATAGTCACCAAATCTTTCTGTGGCTATGCTCATCATTTGGATCCCCTTTTTTGCCATGCCAGCATAACTGAAGTACAGTCCTAGCTTTTGGCCATAAGTTTTTCCCTGAAACAGAAGCTTTGTCACAATATGACTTTCCTAAAATCAACAAGATAGTGATAAGATGGTTATTTCACTATTGTCAAAATATCCGCTGGGCAAATTTAGAAGAATGGCGAAAGCTGCTCCTATGTCAAATGCAGGGAATAGTGCATGGGGAAGTATTTTGAGGTTAGTATTTGAAAGCATAATCTCCAAAATTTTCACTTATGAACAGATGGGAGAATTGCAGAAACTTGGCTTCTCTTGCACTGTTTTTTTTTTTTTTTATCTGGAGGCTAGAAAATGGGGCTAATGGGGATTTAAGAATTTAAGCAAAATATCCTGAGAAAATCATACTTTCAAATCTTTCTGTATTTCTCAGCTGCTTCTGGTCAGTCATCAAAAAGGTTGTTGAGAGAAGAGAGTATCAGAGAAGGTACAAGTATGTATTAGGAACTGGTCGCGCTTCTCAATTTGTAAAGAATGGTGCTCTTATTTTTTCTTTTTTTAAGGACGTGACTTACAAAGTGAAGAGCTAATTCATGGTGCTGTATACCATGTTCACCATGAATAGTCACAGTATTATAATTTACAGTCCTGTAGCTTTAAGCCAAACTTAGTTTGAAGGATGGTTACAGATCTGAATGTGTGGGCTCTGGAATGTCAGACTGAGATGAAGATAAATTCTTTAAAATTTGGCATGGGGGGCATTTTAATTGTCTGATTTGAATATTTCCATTTCAGTGGGCTAAATGTTGAGAGAATGCCTTACAAGAGCAGAGGGGATGGAAGTGTAGCTAGCTTTTACACTTGGAATTCTAACTGATAAGAGCTCTGGAGCAGGCCATGTGTAATTCAGGCTAGTGTCAAGAGAGTGAGGTAAAGGTAATAATTACATTGTTGATGTCTGTGATTTCTGTGCTTGTAATGAGATGCATGCACCCTTGTTCTTGCAGCAGTTGCAAGAACTGTTACATGTTAGAAGTTAATATGTGGTAGATGGTAATTACAGAAATAGAAGCAGAAAAAAAGAGGTAAAGCTTCCCCTTATTCTCCCCACCCCCAATGCAGGACAGAGGTTTAGAAATGTGATCTAGGTGTTCCTGCTCCGGCAGGGGGATTGGACTAGATGATCTTTCGAGGTCCCTTCCAATCTCTAACATTCTGTGATTCTGTGAAATGTTTAGAAATAATTGTGCAGGAGAAAGGAAAGGAGTAGTCTGAGAGGTTCAGGTACAGCAAGAATAAGAAGAAGAAAGTGCAAAATTGATGGTGAAAGTTCTGATGAAGATGAGAAAAAAATGCAGTGAAATGAGAAACCTTTTTGAAATACAACTTAAATGATCTAAAAGTATTTAGAAATTCTGTTGAGAATTTATTTAAGCACCATAACTTCGAGGTGAAGTAGTCTTGCAACTTTTGGCTCACAAAACTTTGTCATCCTCAATGCTCTTCTTAATGAATAATGCCTGCAGCCCTTAGTTTTGTAGATTACCCATGAAATAACTTGTGCCCATGAGAGACCTTTGGAGTTGAAAACTCTCACCCACCCTTTGCTGCAGCAGGCTCTTAAGACAGGCAGATCGAATGACTTCGCACTGTCTTGCTGTCGTGTCAGTAAAGAGGGCTATATGATGACCTAATGGAACTTTTGCAGCCCTTACTACCTATAGACACTCTCAAGTCATCTTAAGCAGCTGCCAAATTCATTTGCAAGAGTGAGCAACTGCCTCAGTACTTGCCAAATATTTTTGCTGCCAGTATATTCAGTGATGTGTAACATACCCCATCCTAGCTGCTGAATCTTCTTACAGTTTCTTATAACCACAGGGGTATCAGGGTTTCACTTCAGCTTTGATTCAAATCTTGCAATCGTCCTCTTCTGAAGATTTTCAGGCTCCTAGGTGATTGCAAATGCTAAACCCAGGTCTCTGCACAGCTAGTTTCTTGCACATCATTAAATAAGAACAAATTTCCTTCAGACTTATTCTGGGGCTAGCACGTTGTGGGCAGAGCACCTTCACAGAGTTTAGCAATCCTTTATCTGTTGATTTGATATTTTTTGCACTAGAAGGTCCCAGCCTGAATCACTTAAGCCGGTGTCATTCCCCTCAACATTCAAGTTTGCTATCTGATCCAAGCTTCATCTTTCAAGATACGTTCTCTCTTAGGGCATCCTTAAGTCTCTCAGATGGTTTTTTTTTTTTCTTTGAATCATGCACATTATAGTGATTTTTTTTTTTAAGTCTGTCCTGGATAGATCCTTCTTCACTTCTGTGTGACAAAGGATTCTTCTTCTCCCTCCATCCAAGATGCTCTCCTGATTTAAGACATTCTCCTTTACAGGGTGTTCTGTCTCATATGTCTAAATTTACGTGGGCCACTTGATGCAGTTATTTGCCATGATACAAATCTGTCACTTGTAAAAGTTGGGCCCATTGAGCTTTTTCAGCAATTCATAGTCATTTGGCTACTTTAATCCCTGACTGTATTATAGCTATGATTCTTTCATGTCTTGATAGCTCTCCAGGATGCACTACTTGCATCATTTTCTTGATATTAATTCTAGACTTTT
Source organism: Pterocles gutturalis (assembly GCF_000699245.1). Lineage (NCBI taxonomy): Eukaryota > Metazoa > Chordata > Aves > Pterocliformes > Pteroclidae > Pterocles > Pterocles gutturalis. The sequence continues at coordinate 5,964 of NW_010111489.1, forward strand.
CCACGGCAAAAAACAGAATTTACCCATTACCTGTAGTTTTGAGTATTATCTTCCATCTGTTGAAGTTCTGCAACCTTAGCAAGGGGCTGTTACTTGGTTTTTGAATAATCGGGCTGATTTTCCTTTCCCTAAAAAAATACTCTGATCTACTCTCACAGCTCCCATTTTTCATGAACTTCCAAATACAAAGATTTAATTTGAAGACTGGGTTTTTAAATATTAACATTTCAATGAGGAAGCATCTGTTTGTTTGTTTTTTAAGGAAAGAATCAAGCAAATTTTTAAAAATGCTGAATCCAAGAAGTTTTCTTTTCAGAATTCTGACTATATTAGTGAATTCCACCTTGAAAATGTGGAGAAGAGAAGGCTTCAGGGAGACATTGCTGTGACCTTTCAGTACTTAAAGGCCTACAGGAGAGATGGGAAGGTACTCTTTTATCAGGGAGTGTAGCGATAGGATGAGGAGTAATGGTTTTAAGCTGAAAGAGGGTAGATTTAGATATTAGGAAGAAATATTTTACTGTGAGGGTGGTGAGACACTGGCACAGTTGTGGATGCCCCATCCCTGGAGGGGTTCAAGGCCAGGCTGGATGAGGCTTTGAGCAACCTGGGCTAGTGGAAGGTGTCCCTGCCCATGGCAGGGGGGTTGGAACTTTATGGGCTTTAAGGTCCTTTCCAAGCCAAACCATTCTATGATTCTGTGAAGGAAAAAATGAGCTTTACCTTGTGCATAGGATTAAAACAGGAAGTATAGAAGGCAGTGAAGTGATGTGAGGGGTGTATGTATGGCTATTTTCTTCAGCAGTGACCAGAATTTCCTCCCTGCTACCTGTGGTCTGCTGTCTCCTCAGTTATGCTAATATAAGTTCTTGTAGGGTGCGTTGCAAACTGTGTTCCTAAAATAATACAGGTAAGAGTCTGAAGAAACTTTTTCAATGTATTTCTTTTGTGCGAGTTATTTGTCCTCTGGCATACTGGATCAGGGAACTGCTGGTAGTTCAAACTAACCCATCTCAAAAAAAACTATTAATTTGCAGTCTTATCAGTTCCCTGATCTGACTTGCTTAGAAGATTTATGAATGCTCATATTGGCACAGTGAAGGGGCAGGAACATGACAGGGTTGGGGGAAGGTAGAAATTCCTGTTCCGGCAACGTCACAGATTTATGTTGACTGAAACCAATTATTAAACTCTGTGTTTGCAAAAAAGAAAAAAAAATTGATTAGTCTGTAGCTGGATCACTTCCCTAAACTGGCTGCGTGCTGTGTTGCATAAATGCTAGTGTAGGTGGAAGGTGTAGGATGAAGGGTGGACTGCAGCAACGTTTCTTTTTTTTTTGTAATTGTCTTGGAACTGCACCTATTGTTTTAGCTCAAAGAAGTCTATATGTAACATTAATATCCAGGCTTCTCACCTTCTGTGTTTTCTTATCCAAGTACTGACATGACCTTAGGCTGATGAGCAGTGCTATTTTAAAAAGCAAGGAAAAAAAAAAAAAAAAGAAAAAATCTTGGTTGGCAGCCAGCTTCATTTTTACAAGGGTTATTTTACACTCCTGCAGAACAATATGTAATTCAGACTGATTCCTTCAGGCACTTACTCAAAAGAAATCTTTGTAGTGGTATTTTGCTATAATTGCATTAGTGTGGAAACTTGGTCTCTCTAGCAACATTAAGCAGTAAAGGTGAAAGAGTGAGTAATGCAAGTTTAGATAGGTCGATATTAGGAGTTGCTGCATCTGGTAGACTAGAATAGAGGAGACTGCTGCAGCTCCTTGTGACCCGGTCCACGAGGATGTATTCCCAAGAGGCACACGTGCACATGTACACACTATACGTACATATATGGCCAGTCACACAGAAAATGCAGCACTTGTGCAAATATGAGCAGCATCAGTGGCCTCACCCTTTCCCTTCACTGGCTGACTGGCATGAAAGACTGTTTGTGGAAGATACATACATATACAATATTAATCCCTCCAGTAAGTGGCCTTAGACTCTTATTCTGCTCAGTAGCTGGTCCCTGGATCCCCTGGTTTCCCTCTTGCCTCACAAGCCTGCACTCATTCTCTCTGGCAGCTGGTCTGGATTTAGTCCACACAGTCCCCAGGTGTCCTGGTCCCTCCAGTAGAGAAATCTCAGACCTTCTGGTCTCTCCAGTATCTGGCCCACACTCATGGTTGCTCCAATTCCCAAACTTACTTGTTGGCTAGTCCAGCTTGGTGTTTGCCAGTGATCATACACTGTCACAGGCACCTTGGCAGTCTGCGGGGCTCCAGCCTCTGCTTGCTGGTGCCCCAAGCACCCGGGCCCCTGTGACCTGTGGAACCACTCCAGCTGCTGGCATGTACACTTCCATGCACGATCATGCATGCAGAGTAGAGATTCCCCTGACCCAGGAAAAGAGTTACAAATGTCGTTTAACAAGAAGATAGGCCAAACAGCAGTAATCACGTGCAGGGCATGGCTGGACAACTGTTCTGGGCAGCCACCTGTTTAAAAGGGGGACCTGGCCCCTTTTATCCCTTTTTTCCTCAGTATTTTCCTGTGCTTGTTCTGTCCTAAACCACTTTCATTCCTCCCTTTTCTTGCCTTTGGTTCTTCCTCTAAATATCCTGTACTATGCTTTCTGCAA
>NW_010111490.1:0-250 GCF_000699245.1 Pterocles gutturalis
CCGGTTTCCTCTGCCCTTTCCACCCAACCAACCCGCAGAAAGTTTTATAAACTTAAGGAAACGCGAGTCAAAGCAGAAGGAGCCCAAAGCTGAGCCAAAGCGTGACCTCAGCAACCTCCCCTCTTTGTCCAGCCCGGGACCCCGTCACTATCTGTCAGCGTTTGCCGAGTCCCCTCCTTCGGGGGATGCACCAGGACCTTCCGGAGGCGCGGGGCCCGGCCGCAGCCCGGGCACCCCCACTGGCTTTGGT
>NW_010111490.1:260-1361 GCF_000699245.1 Pterocles gutturalis
CAGCTCCGCTTCCCTCCGCCGGTGCAGGGGTGATGCCCTCCCCGGGCTGGCAGTCCCGGGGGAGCACTGCCCCAGCCCACGCCTGCGCAGACCCCGCGAGGGATGGATCCATCCTGTTGGCGTGTGGGGCTCGGGGATGTGCCCTCTGGGATGGGGCTGCCTTCATGCTGGGGGGCAGAGGTAGGGATGAGGGTTTGATGGAGCAGCTGAGTGTAGGGCTGAGCTTTCTGCCAACTAACACCACCCCGTGGATGCTATTCCTATCCCATCACATCCCCATCCCCATCCTCATCTCCATCCCATCCCATCCCATCCCATCCCATCCCATCCCATCCTATCTCACCCCATCCCATCCCATCTCACCCCATCTATTCCATCCCATCCCATTCCAACTCACACCATCCTTCCCATTCCATCCCATCCCATCCCAACTCACACCATCCTCACCATTCTTCCCATCCCATCTCACACCATCCATCTCACACCATCCATCCCATCCCATCCCATCCACCCCATCCCATCCCTCCCATCCCATCCCATCCCATCCCATCCTATCCCATCCCATCCCCATCCAGGGAGGCAGACTCCGGCAGACCAGGGCCTGAGGGAAGACGGAGCACAGTTTCCATCTGCAGCATGAACCTGCCCGTCTGACACGAGGGCAGCGACAGGCAGGGAGTGTTTGGTGTAAAAGGAAGGAAATGGAAGAATTAAACCCCCAGAACTTCCCTGCTTTTGTTCCTCCTCCCGCCCCCGCTCCCTCCTTGGCCGCTCGCTCTCCTCGCTGGATGCGTACGGCTTGATACTACCCAAGCAAGCTGGGAACAGGGTCTATCAGCTGAAAGCAATTTACTTCAAAATCCAGCTGCCAGATTTTCCTTCATTTGTTTACTTTTAAATGCTTTTTTAAAAGCCAAAGTACACAAGGCAGCCAAATTGCTGACATGTGTGCCGGGCCGGTGCCCCGCGAACGCTGCATTCTTCCATGTCCTCCTGGGCTCACGTCCACTCATGTTTATTTAAAATACATAGAACACTTCAGCACTATTAAGGACCATGTTTTATAGTAAATGGAAAAAGCTTTCCTCACAGGCCAAGGGG
>NW_010111490.1:1395-3563 GCF_000699245.1 Pterocles gutturalis
CACCCCAGCGCCCAGCCGCCCACGTCCCGCCAACGTGCTCGGTCCCGGGAGCTCCGGTTGCTCCTCGGGAGCTGCTGGTGCTCTGGGAATGTTGGAGACAGGTGGACACGGGGCTCCAGCAGCACTTGGACCCTTCTCCCTCGTGGATTCGTGGGGCAGTTGGCCCGAAAGAAACCCCAAGATGGGGCTTGAGGTCATCAAGGTTCTCGGTGGCTCCGGAGTCTTGCGGGGGTCACGCTGCTGCCTCCAGCCCCCAGCTGAGCACAGACCCCTCCCCATTGTTTTCCCACGTCTATACGTTCACCCCGCGCTGCTCCTATGGAAGCTCACAGAATTTCCCCCCTATGGACCGGGGATGCTGAGGCTCTCGGTGGGATGCCAGCTGCAGCCCCAGCACAGCCCCCGCAGATCGAGGAGAGGAGGAAAAAGTAGGGTCTGCAGAACACCGAGCTGGGGCAGACCCTGCGCAGCAGAGAGGAGACACTGCAGACCTACTAATGACGACATGGAATGAGACAACCTCTCAAAAATATGACAAAGATGCTGGAACAGACCACAAATAAGTATTTAAAGGACAATAACAGCTAAATGGGAGTATATATGGGAGCAGATATCCAAATTCCAATTTTCAGTGTATTGCTAACAAGGGGATTTGGGGGGGACTGGGGGTGGAGGGGGCATTTCAGCTGGTGCTGCCTCTCCTCACACCACCCCTCTGGGGCTGGCACAAGCTGAACTCTGCGGGGTAACGTGAGGATGTGCATCAGAAAGTGAAAATGTCAACAAGCAGCCAGTGAATCCCTGCTCAGGCTTAAAGAATCGCAGAAAGGCGGCGTACAGAGAAGGAGCAAGGAAGGGACTGACATTTTAAATCAAACGATCTGCTACCAGCAACACAGAGATGGACAGTGGCTTTGTGTGACCCCACAGACCTCCTTCCTACAAGGAAAGGTGACTGACGCAGCCAGAAGGGGTCTGGTTTGTTTCCTCGCAAAAAGCAGAAGAAAGCAGAAACCTCCACTTGTTAACTGTTCATCATTTTGAGTGCAGCACCTTATGAGTTTTATTGCAATTAGCCAGACGAGTAAATCTTCAAAAGGATTCCTCCAGTGGAGTCCCAGGCTCGGATTATGTCATGCCCTGAACACAACATCCCACAACTGGTTTCACTCATAGTTGGAAGAAACAAAGGCTCCAAGCAAGCGATGGGGAGCAGAGCGGGGTCGGCAGGGCCAAGCACTGTGCACTGGTGCTGCACGCGGTTTGGGGACTTTGGCTCCTGTAACCACCTCCTGCTCCTTGCTCCCTGCACGCAGCCATTCCCTGCAGCGCAGTGCAGAGAGCGGCTCGGGGCTGGTGGCAGGGGTTTGCCCTTTGATCTCTGAAAGGCAGGAAAGACCCGTGGTGTTCCCAGTTGGGAAAGCCCCTTCCCAGGCTGCTCAGAGCGACGCTTCTCATCTCCCATCCCTCTGACGGCGAGATCTCCAGCTGCCTTCCCCATGGCAGAGCTGTCTGCCTGCCCTGCGCTCGCAGCGGGCAGAGTCTGCGGAGAAAAGCGGTTCAAAGAGGCAGCTGCGGGACGGAGCGAGGAGGGCAGGGTGGGGGACTGCTCGTGGACCCTCACTGTGGGGAAGAAGAGACCCCAGAGCGAGGGGTCTGTGCCTGCCACAGCCGTGCAGAGCATCCCCCGAGACTCCTCCAAGGCACTTTCCAAGGACAAAGAGGAGTAAACAGAGAGAGCTGTTGGGTGGAACCACCCCATCGTGCAGAGGAGCCAGGGCAGAGAGGGAAGTGACATGCCCCAAGGCCACACAATGAGATAGTGACAGGCAGGAAAGGGAAGCCGGGCTGAAAAAAACTGCCTGCCCCCCGGTGCAGGGCTCTACCCTCTGCTACTCCGGTATTGCTCAGTTCTTTCCCCTCCGCAACACGCTGGTGTAAAAGACAGAAAACAAACACACGAAAGCCTGTAACAATAAAAAGCCCAATAACTGATATAAAGACTCCAGCAGCTGTAGGGAGCCAAAAGCTTCTTGGAGGGGGTTGGATGGAAGCGGAGTTTCCCCTCCCTGCTTGTATTGTATTTCTTTCCTCTGCCAAAATGTGCTTCCTGAGTCTTGGGCAGAGCTCTCTGCCGCTGACCCTCACCTTCCTCTGTTTAGCCTGGA
>NW_010111491.1:0-337 GCF_000699245.1 Pterocles gutturalis
ACGACACTGACATTTTATACGGAAATGCACCTATTTTTGCAGAACTTCTGTTGAAATGCGTTTCAGGTTTGGAATGAAGTTTACGTTTAAAAAACAGAACAAAATATGAGCAATCTACTCTACTGAGTAGGCAGAAAACTCCCCAAAAGATAGATGTCAAAGTCAAGGAAACTTAATGAACTTCTGAGATTTAAATATCTTTCCTTCTCTTGATCTTTAGCTTTTACTTTTTTTTTTTCTTTTTTTTTTTTTATTGCATATTTGGATACATTTATAAATGCATATAGCTACATCTGCATATATGTATAGAATCATAGAATTACAAAAACCGAGAAGA
>NW_010111491.1:439-810 GCF_000699245.1 Pterocles gutturalis
TACCCCCTCCAGGGATGGGGCATCCACAGCTTCTCTGGGCAACCTGGGCCACTGCCTCACCACCCTCACAGGAAAAAAATTCTTATATCTAATCTAAATCTGCCTTCTTTCATCTTGAAGTTATTACCCCTCATCCTATTACTACACTTCCTGATAAAGAGTGCCTCCCCGTCCCTCCTCTAGGCCTCCATTGAGTACTGGAAGGCCACAATCTAAGTTCTCCCCCAAGTCTTCTCTTTTCTGTGCTAAACAACCCCAACTCTCATAGGCTGTCTTGTACAGGAGGTGCTCCAGTCCTCTGATCATTCTTGTGGCCCTCCTTTAGGCTCACTCCAACAGGTTCATGTTTTTCCTGGGCTAAGGACACCCGA
>NW_010111492.1:0-1515 GCF_000699245.1 Pterocles gutturalis
ACAGGCACGGCTGTCATGCCCATGCGTGTGAACACGGGCACACGTGCACACGCATGTGCATTCCAACCAGGGGAAAGCACACGCACCACATCCGCGTACATATCTTTGCACGGGCGAGGGTGAGCGCACACACACAAGACACACAGACAAGGGCACGCACATGGGTGGCATGGGCAAGCACAGACACTGTGGCCAGGCACAGCTGTGTGCACAAGCCCATGCATGCATCAGCAGGCACAGTGCAGGCGTGGGTGAGCACAAGCACCACCTCCATGCAACTGTGTGTGCATACAGCCACACACACACAGGCAAGCACAGGACGGGTGAGCACATGCACTGATGCCTCCACACACTTGTACGCACGCTCACACGTGCACACAAACTGTGTGAGTGAGCAATGTGCACCGCAGCCCAGAAAGCCAGCCGTGTTCCCCGGTGCATCATCAGCAGCATGGCCAGCATGGAGGGAGGGGATTCTGCCCCTCTGCTCCTCTTGAGACCCCCCTGGAGCACCGCATCCAGCTGGCGGGTCCCCGGCACAAGGACACGGACCTGCTGGAGTGGGTCCAGAGGTCACGGAGGTGGTCCAAGAGCTGGAGCACCTCTGCTGGGGAGAAAGCCTGAGAGAGCTGGGGTTGTTCAGCCTGGAGAAGGCTCCGAGGAGACCTTGTAGCCACATTTCAATATATAGCGAAAGATGGGAGAAGGACTTTTTACCAGGGCCTGTAGTGACAGGACAAGGGGCAATGGTTTTAAACGGAAAGAGGGCAGGTTTAGGTTGCACATAAGGAATGTTTTCCTGTGCAGGGGGTGAGGCAGTGGCCCACGGTGGCCAGAGAATCTGTGGATGCCCCATCCCTGGAGGGGTTCAAGGCCAGGCTGGATGAGGCTTTGGGCAACCTGGGCTAGTGGGAGGTATCCCTGCCCATGGCAGGGGGTGGCCCTGGATGGTCTCTGAAGGACCCTCCCAACCCAAACCCTTCTGTGAGTCTATAGTGCGCGTGCAAGCCAACACCCCGCTGACGTGTATTTGTACAGGAAAACACCCCAGAGCGTGCGCATGGAGCTCACCCATGCACGCACCCATTCATCCATGTGCACCTGCCTGCCTGTGCATCTGCTCAACTGCGTGTGCACACACAAGTGCTTGCATTCACACATGCACATCACATGTGGACACATTCACCCACGTGTGTGTTCACCCACGTGCAATCACTCACAACTGGCGCTTGTGCTCTCCGGCACGGGGCTGTGCTCCTCCCTGTGTGTGTGTGCTCACCCCTGGGTGTGCCTGTTCAGCGGTGTGCTCACATGCGTGTGCGGGCACTCACCTGCATTCACCGGCGTGCACTGCCGTGCGCACGGCTGTACTCTCCCACGCAGCCACGTGCCCACGCTCAGCGCTTTCCCCCACGCGCCCACATGCTCCGTGCGCGTGCACGCGCCCCCGGTGTGCGCTCACAGCCCTTCACGCGCACCCGCCCCCTGCTCGCGTGCCCACCCATGCGTGCCCGG
>NW_010111493.1:0-278 GCF_000699245.1 Pterocles gutturalis
GGGCGGGTGCGGCCGGTGTGACACCGGCGTGAGCACCGGGGACGGACGGGGGCCGCCTGGGGCTGCTCGGGCTGAGCCAGCTGTGCCGAGTCCTTCCCGCCATACCGCACCATGTCACACCGTGTCACACCGTGTCACACCGTACCGAGCCTTTCCTGCCATCCTCCACCATGTCACACCATGTCACACCGTGTCACACTGTGCCAGACCTTTCCCTGCCATGTCACACCATGTCACACCGTGTCACACCGTGCCACACCGTGCCAGGCCTTTCCATG
>NW_010111494.1:0-2959 GCF_000699245.1 Pterocles gutturalis
GGGAGATAATGGGGGTTTGGGGGCTGGTGACCTCTCTTGCTCCCTGTTCCCCCCGCCCTGGGGGCTCTGAGGGTCCCTGTGGGGGTCCCCGTGGCTCTGAGGATCCCTGTGGGGGTCCCCATGACTTTGAGGTCCTTGTGGGCTCTGAGGGTCCCCATGGGTGTCCCTATGGGCTCTGAGGTCCCCGTGGGTGTCCCCGTGGGCTCTGAGGGTCCCCGTGGGCACGGTCTCTCTGTGCTGCACCCCCTGAGCTTTGAGTTCCAAACCTCCTGAGTGGTTTTGAAGCCCCGTCTGGGTAACACCCAACATTTCTGCGCTGCCAGAGCCCCGCTTGTGTTGTTAATTACCACCAAGCGCGTAAAAAAAAAATCACGAAACTGCGCGAGGAATGGGCCCGTGGATGGTAAACCCACGCGTGGGTGTGCTCAGCTCACGGCCTCGGTGTGCACGTCAGCAGCGTAGCTGTGAAGCCGATCATTTTTGCTCTATAACAAGGTGGAAAAAGTGTTTGTTTTTCTTGTTAAAACTGCTCCTGACAGAGCGGATTTTAGGAGGGGACGGGAGAGCGAGGGGGGCTTTGGCTGCACGGTCAGACCGGCGCTGGTGTGTTATCGCATCGGTCACCTTCAGTCGTCGCTCATTTTTAGCCCTGTGGCTGGGGAGGAGCTGTAACTTTTCATGTACCCCCGTAGTTTTATTACACTTGGGGTTTAAGACTGAGCTGTGTTTTCTTCTCATAAGAAGCTGCAATCTTTTCACAGTTCTTACCCAACAAGATCAGCGGTTTCGCTTGCCCAGCTGGAAATGCATCCTGTGCTCTCAATTACAGCCCCGGTAAGACGTTTTCTGCCCCACAGTGTCCGTTTTTGGCTGTTCCCTCCCCTCAACAATTTGGGGAGGAAAATGTGGCTCTTTTTGACTGCTGTTATATTTCTCCCCCGCAGAAATCCACTGTCCCGAGAGCTACCGGCCGTCAGGGGAGCCCCGAGCCTTTGGCTCCAGCGCCAACGGGCAGTGGAGGGGCTTGGTTCCCCCCCTGGGCTCCGTGCCGCAGAAACCAAGGGTGAGCCGAGGCTCTTACCTCGAAGCTCGCAAAAACCCCGGGTACGTACATCTCCCCTCTGCCTTTAGCCCTCCCCACGGAACCCTCTGGGAGCTTTGGGTGATTTTACACCCATGAACCGCTGGTAACGATACAGAGTGAATTCAGGGTGGAAATAGTTGCCTGGGTTGAGGTTGGCCGGGTCCGTAGGTGCCTTTTGGAGTTTATAACCTCGCTGTGGCAAAAATAAAGGGTGTGAGCACTGGTTTTGGGAGCAGAACTAGCACACAGCATGGAGGAACCAGTCTCCTCCAGAAGCTGGTGGTCTAACAAAGCACTTTTGAGTGTGTTGGTGTACTGGGATGGGAATGGGAACGTCGTTGAACCACTGGGAAACTCGAGGAGAAATAACACGACATCATTTTGGGATGAAAATATGCTGAGGGATGCAGGAGCTCTTTTTGTAACTGCTATAAACTCGTCTTGCTTCAGACCTTTCCAAAGTCGAGTCTTTATAGCTTCTGAAAATCCCCACAGCGGCCAGTGTGTGTTTGGAAATAGGGAAAAATTAATTTCAACAGGAGAAACAACAAATTGACCAGTGTGTCTTTTCACGGGCTGGTAGGTGAGCCTGAGCGTGGGGATGGGAAGGAGCAGAACCAGGGAGGGTATCTGCTGTTTTCACTAAAGAAAAATCCCCAGCGCGGCGTCTCCGGGGAGGTTCAGCCATTTTGTGGTGCGGGGATGGAAGCGGGAGCCGGTGGATCTGGCGGGAGGGTCTGGTTCCAGGCTGGGGTTCCCCGGCCTCGCAGTGCCACCTCGTGGCTTCTGCTCCAGTGCACAGGCCTCGGGAATGGTTTCGGATCAAGCTGATGGAGAACCAGGCTTCAGCTTTAAAAATGTTCTTAAAACGCAAAAAAAATCCTAATTTCTGCTCGTGATGGGGCAGCCTGGTTCTTGTCTGGGTTTGGGGATGGGGGAGAACGAGACGATGGATTAAAACAAGCAGAAAGTCAAATGAAAGCGCTTCTTTCTCTCCTCGCAGCGGGACGTCCAACAGTTTTGTGGGAAAATCCAACCACCATTGCCATGCATCAGCTTTTCCGATCAAACCCGCTCAGAGTCCCTCCTGGAGCGGCCCGTGTCGCCGTAGCCTTCTCAGCCCCAAGAAAACTCCCCGGCGGTTCATCAGCACAGCAGAAGAGGTAAAGAAAAGGCTGGGAGACCATTCAGGGGGCGTTTATTTCCAAGGAGATCTCTTTTTGGGTGCTGTGAAGAGCTTGAGGCAGCTCTAACCATCTTGTCTGGTGCTGGATTTGCTCCATCCAGCCCACGGAAGCTGCCTTCAGCTCTGCTCACGGTCAGAGTTTGACTGCAGTTGGTCTGATCAAGGCTGAAAACCAAACTTTTCAAGACCCCTGGATGTGCTTCTATCAATAAAGTCCCTATTTCCGTCTGTACTTGCTCCCTCTTCCCAGCGGCTTTGTTGAAATCGTGTTGGTTGTTTCCCTGCAGACTGTTCGAGAGGAAGAGCGAGAGATCTACAGGCAGTTGCTTCAAATGGTCACAGGAAAACAATTTTCCACGTCCAAGCCCTCTTCCCTCTTCCCCTTCCACCTGTGAGTGTATGAAATGTTCTTCCCTGGCCGTCAGAGCCTCACATGTTCGCTGGGAGCTTACATTCTCTTCTTCCTAGGTCCAGGTGTTCAAATTCCAGCAAAACTGTCATGAAAGAAACTCCCAGCAAGAACTCCTCCAAGCTGTTTGAAGTTCACAGCGTTGCACCAGCCAGTTCAGCGACCAGCATCCTCGGAGCGCAGGAGCAGCCGTCACACAAGCCCTCGCTCTACTCCGCACCCACTTACCCGTCCCGTATCTTTGAGTGCAGTAACTCCACAGCCCAGCATCAGCAGGACA
>NW_010111495.1:0-530 GCF_000699245.1 Pterocles gutturalis
GCCTCCCTTCTCCCACAGTGAACAACAGGAGAGCCAGGGGACCCCTGGCTTCTTGGGTTTTGCTGCTGGTGCAGGGAAGTGTGTGTTAAGAGAGGCTGCGGCAGGCATTGGAGCCCTTCTGCCCTGAGGAGAGCAGCTGAGCTTCAGCTGCTGATGTGAGAGAACAGAGAAGCATAGCTCACCTTGGAGAGGTCTTCAGCAAAGTCATTGTGCTTACTCCTCCCTCTCGGGTGTAGGCTGTGTTGGGTCCCACCAGCCTAGGCAGGGTGTAGGTGCCAGAACCTGGAAAGGGAATAGGAAGAACACGTGTGTGAGTCCTGCAGGCAGAGGAGCAGCTGCTGGGTGGCAGAGAAGCAGCCACCAGCCACCATGCCTGCTGCGAGGAGCAAGGAGGATGTCTTGCCCCCTCTTCCCAATTGCCGGTTCTTTTGGGGGATGAGAGAAGCCGGTGCTCTGGTATGTCAAGCAAGCTTGTCAAGAGACCCTTGCGTCCTGCTGGGTAGGCTTTTCCCTAAGCCTGTTGAAAAAGC
>NW_010111496.1:0-6049 GCF_000699245.1 Pterocles gutturalis
TTTTTTTTTTTTTTAGCAAAACTTAAGCTATCTGCTTTTTTTCCTTATGACTTGATTGTGGGAGAAGTCATAAATTTAGCCTTGGAAAAAAATGAAAATAAAACCAAAGAGTGTTTGCTTGAGTGTTTGCCCCAGCTGAGAGTCCTGGGTGCCTGTGACTACAGCAGCTCTCTATGATCAGTGGTATTCCCACAGGTATTTGATGGTTTTATTCATTGAATGCATCTTCAGATAGCCCTAAACAAACTGTTTACAATCCAGAGGGACTCTGAACTTTTAGTGACACTTCTATGTCCCACAGCAATCCACATAAACAGCCAGTGACACACTCCGTGCTCTTTGCACTCACAGATCAGCTCTGATGGGGTACTGCAGGAGACCAAACTGAAAATACAACCCTGTTTGTAATACGAGCTTTCTAAGGGCTGGATTTAAACGTGAACCATATTCACAACACAACCAAAATCCCATTAAAATGGAAATGAATTTTCTGACTCCTGTTCTTTTATCACAACTTTCTTCTCTTCAATTTCCCTCATCTTCAGTGAAATTACAATTTAGTATTTGTAACTTCTTATTTAGTCCAGCAGAATAAGCGGTATTAGCACGATGAAAGCTTATATTAACACACAAAAGCCCAGGCATATTTAATAGTGTTAGGAAGAGAAACATAAGGCTACAGCAGCACAGCTTCCGAGTCAGAGCTTTTCCAGAATAACTTCTATAATGTGAGGTTCATAGAAAAGGGATGCTGGAGTATCTGCTTAGTTTGAGACTCCCAGCACCTCATTTGCCATAAACAGGTTCAGGCACCAAGGGCTTACAGAGAGCAAGCAGCAGCATAGAACCAGCAGCTCCTGTTTTCCTATTCAAGCACTGCTTCGCCCTCCTTGTCTTTATGTTCACACTTACCTGTCCCGGGTAAGATGAAGTGGTTCTTGCACGTCTGCTCTGTGCTTTACAGGTTATCACCAAAGAGCCTGGAAATTACAATCCTGTCTTCTGCTACATGCTGCTTAGATGGCCTCAAACTTCTCACTTCTTTCTCCTTAGAAACTTTTCCTAACCTCTTTCTCACAATACATCTGCAAAAGTCAAATCAATAGCAGCAGCAGGGAGGCTGACCATCGATGAAGCCAGATCATTCTCAGGACAGGTGTGCCTACCTTGGATGAAGATGCACTAAATGGATTTCAGCAATCTCTTTCTGGTTTGTTTCCTGGGACTTCTCAGGTCGTTGTTGGGTTTGTTTTGGTTTGGTTTGGTTTTTTGGGGGTTTTTTGGGGGTTTTTTTGTTTTGGTTTGGTTTTTTTTCCCCTGTAGAAGGAAGAAGACCAATATTGACCAATATTGCAGCCAGAAGTCACTGAAATCTGTACGGACCCAATATAGATCCATCTCATTATCTCCATTCACCAACACCCACACCCAGACCATCATCTAACCTGGTTTCATCTAAAAAGCAATATTTCTAGTTTTTCTTCTGTCAAGAAAGTAGGAAAAAGATGCAGCCGAACAGGACAGAGCAGCAACTAAGGGTCGAAGCTGGAACAAGCAGCGTGTTGAACCAAGTGCAGCGTCAAAGGGCAAAAGTCAAATCAGCACCTTGTTGAGTAGGGTCTGATGTCCCACAGCATCCAAAGTGAATTATTCAGTGAGGTCATTGTACAGAAGGTTGGTGATGGGCTGGAGGAGGAACACAGACAGAGCTGTTACATCTTGCCTGGGTGCAGAGGGAATGCTTTCATCTCAGCCACTAAAAAGGGGGAAAAAAATAATAAAAAGAGAAAATTATAATGTAAAGCTGAAGTTTCATTAAAGGAAAAGGATTCCCTAAGTCTATGCTAGCAACCTTCCACCCAGTTGAAGAATGGGTTTTGCTATTTTCAAGGGAAGTCAGACAGTTCTACTTTATGCTAAAATTTTGCCCCAACTGCCATGCTTACGTGGGTAGCAGCATATACTTTATATATAATTTTTAAGTACTGGAAAGTATTGGAAACTTTCAAACACAGAACCGTTGCAGATGATGAAAGATGAAGATGGCCAGTTCCAAGTTTGTTGGAGGGCACACTTCTTCATGCAAGTGCTCAGAGCTTACTCTGGCGGTTGGGACCTTTCCCAGGGATTTCACGTCTTTGACAAATCTACTACTCATCCAACACTTCAGAGCTTTACCCAACCGCACCTGTGTGAGGCTCTGGAACAGGATGTTTCAGTGTTTTGCAATTCCCATTAAATCCACAAACCTGTTATCAGCTCCCAGCACCACCACTCCGCTGGATTTCCCACCTGCATTGCGGGGACTGGATTACCGACCAGCCCAGAACTGGATAAAACCCTTCAAACGCCTGGAGGCTGCCGGGATAATAACAGCACAGCAGATTCTCCTTTGTCAGGTGTCGGTATTCTTTCACCACGTAGGGCTAGAGCACAGACACAGAAAAGAAAATCACGCAACAGCTGTCAAAGGCAGCTAGCGTTAATTACGACAGACCGCAGGCTAAATTGCACACGAAGGTTTTTCAAAGCAAATCAAGGTAAAGAAGTTCTTGTGTCATTTTTAAACTCTAATAATTTGCTGAGAACGCAAGATCAGGGGAAAAAAACCACAACTAAACCCAACTCAATGACTTGTTCCAGTTGGCCACTGGAATCAGAGGCAGCGGTGGTGTGGATGGGGCAGTGACAATGACACGGCTTCTTCCCCTCCTGTTGGCAGAGATTACACTGCATTAGATGATATTAAGAGGGTGGAGAGAATGAGGATGCTGCTAAGGCAGTGATGTACTGTTGAGCTGGATGAGCTAATTTTAGACCATTTAAGCTCAGAAACCAGCAGCGTTTTTTTTCTGAAAGCTCAGTTAAGACTAATTTGCCTTGAATCATGTACTGAACTCATCCTGCAGATCACTAAAATGTAAAACTATCATGCACTTAGAGGATAAAAAACCTTACCGTGCTAGTTCCTGCAGGTTACATAAAAATGCTTTTAGAAGCTGTAATGCCAAGAGGACATGACTTGCATTTTCAGACTTATGATTGCTCTTCCACAGTAATTAAAAATGACATAGCCCATTAAATCACTTAGTACATACCTTAAAGCACATGATGCAGAGGTTTCTTGAAAAAAGCCAATTACACAGTATAGCCCTGCACAAGGCCAACGCTGCAAAGCAATTTTCTGATTTTATGAGTTACATATGCTGCAGAAAGGGAGCTTTTTTTAACTGCCGGGAAGATACACTGCAAACAAGATACGAGCCTCTCTGCTTGATTTGTTGCTGGTGTGAATTAAAAGCGTGTTGCACATCTTAGCTTCAGCACAAAGCTCCACAAAGTGTTAGAGAGGTCTTTTAATGGGAGAGGCCCCTCTTTCCACTGAGCTTTTATGGCAGTAAAGCAGCAGTAATGATGAGATGATGGATAGGATGCAGTTTGGCTATGGCTTGCCTATTCCCAAAGAACATTACTGCTCGAATTCATGGGTAGGAAATGCCTCAAGTCTTTACCATGCAGCCAGGCACTGTACTAATCTTCCAAGACTGTATATATCATACGAAACACTGAGGCTTCTTTCCATTATCTCTGGTTAGCCAAACACTGTTTTGCTCCACTGACACTTAATGAAAACCAACCGTAGAATAAGTCTTCCACGAAATTATTTTTTTTTTCCCCCCAAATTCGAAACAGTAGCTGTTTTTAAAAAGTTGTACACTGAAAATTCCTGGTTTATCTGGACAAGGTACATTTTTTTTTCTTCTGTTTCAGAAACAAAAGGTGCTGTCAGACGAGAGCATACTGTCAACACAAGCCCAAAAGTTACCTTTCACGGTGTCAGGAGAAGCAACGAAGTATGGGAAGATTCTTCTGGAAAGGCAGGAGACCTTGCTGGCACTGTGACATCAAATGTTTAGTGGGGTCAGAGTCTAGTAAAAACTCAAATGCAAGTTAAAAGCAGAAATAGCACCAAGATCATCTTCATCTTGTGAGCTCAGAAAGATCAAATAGAGGTTTCTCCCCACGTCAGCACCAAGCCTCACTGCAGGAGCTGGAAAGCAGAGCTTGGGGCAGCATTTTTAAACTCTCACTGGGCAGGGAGTACATGGCACCTCAAAAAATCCTACTTTAAATCCTACTTTTAAAACCCTACTTTAACACTGAAATTCACAAGTTTATTATAGAAGTATTTTTAAGTATGTAAAGAATTTATATTTATATATTAATATGTTTATTGTATTACTTTATAGGTATATATTAATATTATATATTATTTAAAGAATCACATCCTGTCCCTTGAAATTCAACCAAATATTTCATCTCCTCATCAATAACTGTAAAGCATCTGCATTGTGTCCTTGGATATAATCTCACTGCCTCATCCAAGGATGCAAAGATAAACAAAAATGAAATATTTGGGTGGAAAAGGAGATGTGTGACAGCCTAGGTATGTCCACGACACATGCAAACAGCCCTTTTTATTCCAGAATTTTATTGTTTTTAATAAGAATAATATGAACACACACAAGATTAAATCCCAAGGAAGACAAAGAATACTTCCATCCAATTGTTTCCCTGAGAACACCATTAGAAAACAGGCAAATCTTAGGATAAAGGAAAAAATAATTTTTGTAATGATCAAAAAATTAGGAACTGAAGTTGTCTCTTAGCCAGAGGGATTTTCAAACCTCTAAAGAAGTTTGATAAAAGCCCAAGACCCCTTATCCTGCTAAAGATCACAACAAAACTGTAGAGTCTTGATATTTTTCTGATGTTTCTCTGGTTTTGACAGTAACAACCAGATATTCCTGATTATGAGCAAATGCAAAGTCTGGGCCAGCCTAAGAGTAAGTCTATCAGGAACGTCGTCCCCCAGACATCTGAGAGGCAAAAGTTTATGGGAGAGATTCTTGGGAGATGACAGGCAATTAAAAACATTGACTGCTTATTAGAAGTAGTTGAGAAGATAATTGAAAAATACAAAATACAGACATATCTGAGTGAGGGCACACTAAGTAATTTGTTGAGCAGCCAAAAGCCTTCTCTGCCTAAGTTTAATAACTTGCTGTTGTCTCAGAAAATGAATCCCGGGTGCCCTTTTGTAACGTTTGACCTTGCAAAAGTGCTGTTAATAGACAAAAGAATCTGACGTGCTTTGCAGCTGGAGCTAAAGGAGAGTTTCTGGCAACATCCATATGCATAAGAAATCAATATCATACACCATCCTGGTTTCAAGTATTTATAGACTCACAGGAGCTTCATTACTGAAAATTAGAGGATGGACTGAGGATCATCGATTCCAACACCTGCCCCTCTGCCCAGACCCTCTTGGCAAGGGGACTGCAGCTGGAGGGGTCACAGGGCTCAGACACTGCGACAGTTCCACTGAGAACAAAAGGAGATCAATCTGAAAGAGTGGTAGCTAGGGAAACGGGCCGACATTTTTCACACAGAGGGTGGTGAGGCAGTGGCCCAGGTTGCCCAGAGAAGCTGGGGGTGCCCCATCCCTGGAGGGGTTCAAGGCCAGGCTGGATGAGGCTTTGAGCAACCTGGGCTAGTGGGAGGTGTCCCTGCCCATGGCAGGGGGTGGCACTGGGTGGGCTTTAAGGTCCCTTCCAACCCAAACCATTCTGTGATTCCATGATTCTATGGAATAATGTCACTGGTGTCGCACAAAAACATCAGGTAAATAAAGAGCAACCTGTGGGGTCCAGCATGTATCCTTTTCATTTCAGAGTTCCTGGAAGAAGAGCAGAGTATGATGACCAGGCACAGAAAAGGATGGGTCTGTGATGGGCAGAAACGAGCTGGAATAGTGCATTCCCTGTGCTTCCATAGCAGACGTGACATTCAATAAAACCCTCTAAGCTTCAATATGCTGACAGCAAGCTGTGCTCACACGCCAGATGTTCATGTGTGGAAATTGTGTTTTATTTAAAAATAACATTGGTAAGATCAGATCTGTGCAAACGACAGTGGGATATGTAAGCACAGGGTTTAAAAGGCCTTATTGATACCCTTCTGCATGGCAAGAGACCATTCTTCTTTC
>NW_010111496.1:6080-35041 GCF_000699245.1 Pterocles gutturalis
AGGAATTTAACCCATCTTCCCAAAGGACTCGGAGCACGCTGCTACATGCCCAAACCACCGCATGAAAAACAGCTGTCGAGCACAGAAGTGTCTGAATTATTACTCAGTCTTTGAAACCAAATACCCTAATTATCAAGGGTCCAATCGACAACTCTCCGAATGCCATAAAGCTATTATAAACACCCATTCTGTGCTTCAGACAGCAACATCTCGGGAATTCCCGGGGCAAGTCCTTACATTCCCTGAATATTTGGAAACATCCACTTTCCAAAAACATAAAACTAACTCAGTAGATTTTAAACCAGGACATTTCTACATACCAAAAAAACCACAGCTTTAGTCCAGGATTGAGTATTGTCTGTTTAATGTATTTTTTTGGGACTCTGTCACTGCACTGTGGGATCACAGAGTCACAGATTGGGTTGGGTTGGAAATGACCGTAAATCATCATCTAGTTCCAGCCACCCTGCTATGGGCAGGGACACCTTCCACGGACAGACAAAGACTAACCTGTGTCTGGTTGATCTGAAATGAGAACTGGTTTACAGCTTTTAGGAAAGCCAGACAAAACTGGAGAAGATTTATGAAAACACAGAGTCTCCCACCCTTTCATTGATTCTCAGCGCTCCCAAATTCTGCATAACCAGCCCAAGATGTTTGTCTTAGGATGCAAGACATTGTCTTACCTTTATGCCTGTAATTTCTGTCATATTATCTTTAACTAGGTTGAATACAATAAGCATCAATAGAAGTGACCATGATTTTGGGTAAATATATCTCTTCATACTCCATATAATAAATCTTATTAAACCAAAATCTATGGGCACACACTATACCAAAAAAATATGAAAAAGGATGGGCAGACAAGACCTGTGGAGCATTTAGTCCATGACAAGAGAACTGCTGAAGTAAGAACACAATCCTGTAAAGATACATTTCCAAAAAGACCTGCTACAACTCTTGTTAGAAGCTTGTCTTTATCAGCAAACACATTTGTTAAAGAACTATTGACACACACACTTTCCCTGCTTTCTCTGCCTTCAGACTGTGGATGAGCAAACCAGCCCCTTGCTTCATCTCTTGTGTTTCCATGATTTTTTCAACATGATGACCTAAGGAAATTTGACTGAAGTTTAAAGAACAGTGCTGCAAGAAACCTTGGATGAATCAGCTGATGAAACATTAACGTTACTCTTCACCACTGAAGTAATCCAAGCTTTCCCCCCATCCCGCTTCTCCTGGCCTCTGCTTTGGCACAGATGCAAATATGTGAAGACTTTGTCATAAAACCAGGAAAAGAACAGACAGCAGCAAGGCTGGTTAAGAGTATATGTCCCCAAACAGCTATTATTAGTAGTAAAAAGAAAAAAAAAATCAAACAAACAAGCAAAGGCTTTCATAAGAAAGGCTGCTGCTATTCTGCATCATTTTCCTGGTGCCTAAAGGCTGGATGCTACAAACCCATGTACAGGATTCGGGGACTTTCCTTCCATCTACAAGTTAATCTTACCTTCAGTGTGAACAATACAGAAAAGGAACCACCTCCTACCTCGCTGCCAATCCCAGGTAATAGTAAGAGATTTTGCTTTGAGCAAGTGATCTTGTTGCAAAATATACTTCTTATTTTTATGAGGTTATGTATCTCACTCATTGAAAACCATTTCCTTTTTAACTAAGAAACCAAAAGATCAAAATTCACTAACCAACACATTTCAAACCTGTGCTCTTTCTGAGCACAAAAGATTATATAAGTATTTTACCTACTGTTTTCCTAATTATAAAAAATAGCCTGTGCATCCTCTGCTGTAAAAAGCATGTCTCATTCTCATGGCAATTAATTCACAAAGCAGTAAAATACCAGGAATTTGGTGTCGGGTAGATAACACCTCTGACAGGCGACAGAATCCTTCACAGAAATGCAATGGAGAAATACATAGAAAAAGTTTGTGGTGTTTTTTTTGGGTTTTTTTTTTTGTTTGTTTGGTTTTTTTTCCCCTGTAGGGGAAGCTGATTCTGTACTCCAGCAGGATTTTTCAGTCCTTTTGCTGTCCCTGTTGGGGACTATGGCATGTGTTAATCCAGACTTGTTCCTGTTCTAATAGCAGACAAGGAAAAATACCTTCCTAAGTCAGCTTGTGCATTTTGCTCTTGTACAGAAGATTCATTTCAGCACCTGCAAACATACAGCTTGACATAGTTTGGAAATTGGGGAAGACAGTAAACACCTCTGGTTTGCTTTAAGGGAGACTAGGATAAAAAAATTGACACCGTGTTACAGTCTAGCAATCAAGCTAGACTACTTTATGCAATCTGCTTTTTTCTGAGGTGCCCTATGGGTTCATAAATCAGAAGCATGGATTACTCTGCACCGATTCTACAAAGCTTTAAACATGAGTGCTGCGGACTGAACGAGAGCAGAACGTTCCTTCAGGATGTCTTCTGCAGGTCAGCGATGCAAGCTGCAGGCTTTTCAGACAGACTGGTTCTGCTCTCTGCGTTGCCTCCTGAATCTCTGAAGAGGAACAGCTTGGGAGGAAAGAAGATTTTTAATGGCTACTGGAGCTCAGCTAAGAAAACAAGAAAAACAAAGCAACAACTGAGGCAGGAGGGCTCCGAATAATGTTTCATCTTTGCTTAGCTCACTGGTACTCTGATTTTAGCGTAACATAAATCAGTGATAAAGAGTATTAGACTATCGCTTAGTTTCTTTTCCGGTAGGTAAGAACTCCTTAAAGGTTATAATCTTTCATGTTGTAATAATTAATGAATATATTTAAAGTGTCATCACTCTAATAAAGGGTGACTTAAGAAACCACAAGATTAAAAAAAACAATTTAGTGTAAGAATTACCTTGACATTTTTATATTTCACTTTGAAAATCATTACATTTTTAACTGTATGTTACTATTTTTAGGGCTAGCTGGGAAAATGATTTTGATTTTCAAGGTATGAATCATCTACTTCCAGCAGAGGAGCAAAGAAACAGCAGCAAGGTGAGCGCTCTGTAGCTCAGCCCACCAAGCCACCTCCACCAGAGGAGGCAGCGAGGGACAATTCCAGAGTGTCGTCTCCAGTAAGGCTGTGAAAAAGGCCACAATGCTGATCCGAGAGATGAACTTGGCCCCTCTCTACTGCATATTGTATCGCTCACTTCCCGACTGTCGTGGTTTAATCCCAGGTGGCGATCAGCACCACACAGCTGCTCGCTCACTCCCCCTCCCCAGTGGGATGGGAGAGAATTGGAGGAAGAAGGTAAAAAAACTCACGGGTTGAGATAAGAACAGTTTAATGACTAAGATAAAACAAAATAAAAATAGTACTACTACTGAATTGTAATGAAAACAGAAACAAAACCAAAGAAAACCAAATGATGCAATTGCTCACCACCTGCCGACTGATGCCCAGCCAGTCTCCGAGCAGCGATCACAAACCCCAGCCAACTCCCCTAGCTTATATACTGAGCATGACGTTTTACGGTATGGAATATCCCTTTGGGCAGTTCAGGTCAGCTGCCCTGGCTGTGCCTCCCCTCACCTTCTTGTAGAGAAGAAGCTGGGAGGGCAGGAGCAGTACGAGAAACTGAAGTCGTCCTTGGCTTAATGTAAGCATTGCTTGGCAACAACTAAAACATCAGTGTGTTATCAACAATGTTCTCAGCACAAATCCAAAAATATAGGCTCGTACTATCTACCATGAAGAAAATTAACTCTATCCCAGCCAAAAGCAGCACAGACACAAATCAAAAGGCTTTGGAGAGCAGTTGCAGTTAAATCAACTCTTGGCTTTATGGTTCCCCCTCCCTGCTTTCATCTCCTTCAGCTATTAAATCTCAAAAAAAAAAAAACAAACCTCAATAAAATAATGTATCAGATATTTATGCAGAGACATTAAGTTTAGACATAACAGAACTTTTTTTAATCTTGTATTTTTTTATACATAAAAATCACTAAAAGAAATTAGTGGTAACAAGAAGTGTGCCAAACCCTATCTTTTTTTTTTTTTTTTTTTTCTTTTTTTCTTTTCATAACCAAAGAAAGCCAACATGTAAGGAAAGTATGCCCAAACTCTACTCAGGAACTCATCTTACCTTCAGAACTTTTTGAATTTTGAGATGCATTGATTTCTCAATGTCTGACAAACACAGCTGTCTTTCCTACTGTATTGGAAGGAAGTAACTCAAGGCTCAACGATCTTCTGCAACTTTTAGGAGCAATCTGTGCTTGCTATTTTACGCCACTAGGATGAATTGCAAAAATTGTTTAATCCCTGATTACAAGTACAGACTCTCGGAATACTGGAGCAATGCATGGATGGTGTGATACTAAACATAACAGCTCTGCCCTACTAATATTGCTTTGTGGACAGTAGCAGGACCACAGGAAAAGTACCAAACCATAAAATCCCAGCTTAAAACCATTAACAACTAGAAAAGAGATTGAAGATTAAAGTGTAAACCTGTGTCTGTGGGCAAGACTCACGTTGGAGAAGTTTGTGAAGGGCTGTATCCCCTGGGAGGGACCAACGCTGGAGCAGGAACGGTGTGAGGAAAGAGCAGTGGAGATGAAGCATCCCCCATTCTCCATCCCCCTGCGCCCCTGGGGAGGAGGTAGAAGAGTTGGGAGTGAAGTTGAGCCAGGGCAGAAGGTGGTTTTAGTTTTCCTTTTATTTCTACTATCTTACTCTGGTATCAATCAACAATAAGTTAGTTTTCCCCAAGTTGAGGCTGTTTCGCCTGTGACAGTAACTGGTGAGTGCTCTCCCTGTCCTTACCTTGACCCATGAGGTTTTTTGTTGTGTTTTCTTCCCCTGTCCTGCTGAGGAGGAAGCGTGAGAGAGCAGCTCGGTGAGCATCTGGTGGCCAGCCAAGGTTAAGCCACCTCACCTTGTTCGTAAGAATTTGAACAGGGAAGTCTAGGAATTCAGTTTCTCCCAGGGCCCTTAACAAGACCTAACAGCACTGCTGGCCATCAGCCAGAAGCAGATCTGCATCAAACAGATCCTGTCTGGGACACTGCTCTTAACACATCTCATTTTATAACTTTAAAATACTGTGTAAACAGCAACTAATCCTCTCACGCACGCAACAGATGCCTGTCCTCAGAGATGTTAAGTAACCAACCGTCACACCAAAGTAGAAGTTCTAACCTTTGCTGCCACTGCCCAGATAAGCAAACCCAAGCCCAAGACACAAACCCATTTTAAAATCAGGCATTTCCTTCTGACCGAGGGCAGGATCGGTGAGGTGAACTTAAAACCCTGCAAAATGTCAACAAAATTAAATGCAAACATCTCAACAGCAGAATCGTAGGCTTCCTAATTTAGAAACTTAACTCCTTTAATAAAAGGGAGAGACAAATCGGAGCCTGAAGGGAAGGGGCTGTTTAATGATGTTTCATCCAACGTGGGAGGCAGCTGGCCTGTTTCCGAAGTTTTTTTTCCTCCACCTCCCTGGCCCAGCAGAGACCTTGAATGTTATGGAGATGCCACTCTGGCAACCAAGGAGCCCCTTTAATCACCTTCAAGAGGAATAAACCTTCTAAAACTTATCCGTCACCTGGGAGGAGGGAAGGGATTGTCAGGGGTCAATAAAATTAACGTTCAAGAGCAATAGAAATGCAAAAGGGAGGTGACAGTTGTAACTGAAAGCCTGGAAAGTGACAGAAGGGGAAGAGAATTAGGGCAGTTCTGTAGAGGTGTTTGCTCCCGGGAAAGTACAGGGCCTCTTATTTTGGGGACAGAGACTAGGAAGATCTCATATCACACAGGGTAGGCAATAATCTTTGTCAAGGGGGATAGACAGGCAGAGGAACCCAGTGAATCAGGCCGAGGGAAATTCTGCCTGCAGAGAGGGAACAGTGCAGAGTAAAATCTTTGCTTCCCGGTCTACTCACTTGCTGGTATCACTACCTACACCCAGAAAAGATGAGACAGAAGGAGCAGACACATCACCTGGCAACACACCTGGCTGATATAGCCCCAGCACAGGGTTTTAAACACAAGGTGGCAGAGGCTCTACCTTGATTTTTCTTCCTGCTTGAGGTGAGGGAGAAAAGGAAGAACGATAGGTGAAAAATTCCAGATTAAACCAATCCTTCCCACCCCCACCAATTCCTTCCTCTTGCGTCCAGCCTTTGCCAGCATGGGCTCCTTCCCTTGCCAATGCACGATGCCAGCCCGTGACTTCCACTCAGTCACCACCCGCAATAGTCCAAACCCCATCAGTGCTCTAAATTGCCCTCCACCCACACGCGACGCAAGCCCCAAGTCAGAGCATGTCAAAGGGAAGATTACGTAAGGAAGTCAGTGCCAGGTTTCCAAGAGTCACATTTTTACAAGGCAAGAAGGCGGTGAACCATGCCAGCATCTAACCACAACGATCAAATCGCAGCAACACTGTACGTACTACTTAAGGGGAGTTTCTTGCCAAGACACTCTTGGGCTCACAAAACCTCAGTTCTCAGTCCACTTTAAGTTACAACTTTGATATACCTACAGTTAGCAGGCACTCTACTCAGAGCAGCGCAGACAAATCAAATCAATGACAGGTGGGGACTCGGCAGGGTGTAGTGCAAAAGGGAGACAGTGAAATTCTTTGAAGACAGAATTCCTTATAGGACACTGTTCATAGAGAAACCCCCTACTCTTGTATTTCAGAAAAAAGCAGGAGACTGCAATAAGTAATTCTTAAAAAAGTTAACTATAGCACTTTTGTCCTTTCAGTAAACAACAAAGCTGATGAAGTGATTACAAACCTTGTGCAGTACAAATGAAATCTTCCAAAAATTCCTTCACCACCACAATGTTTCGGGTGTAAGCACTCTAAGATTGGTAAGTTATTTAAAGAAAAGCTAGTAGAAAATACTATAGCTCAAAAAGCCTCCAAACTCCGCCATCACCACTTCAAGTCTCAAGAGAATCATTCTTTTCTTCCCTACCCAGTACATCTGCTGCAGATACATATACAGCTTAAGAGAATCATTCTTTTCTTCCCTACCTAGTACATCTGCTGCAGATACATATACAGCTGGTTTTGGTAATTTGATAATTCTCCCCTTGCATAGCAAGCAGCACAACGCACATGCAAACAGGACTTGGTCGTATTTGCTGGTCCAAAAGGAAGCACAAGTAACCAGCAGACTAGTGGCACTGGCTCTGCAAAAGAAACAAATGGTATTTTATATCCTGCCTTCCAGCTACCAGGCAATCAGCGCTGCCTCCCAAACATCTTGTCATAATAACACATTTGAGCACAGTACTGCTCCCGTTTTTGCCGTGCAAAGAAATTATCTTAAAGGATGGTTGCTATTTTTAGAGGCAGCACTGGAAACTACGCAACTCAGCTCCAGCTAGGGAGCTCATATACCTTAATGGACATGAAGATACTCAATCATGCATTCACATAACACACACTCACTACGTACTGTCAATTAAAAAAGGTCATTTAAGGAGTTCTTAACCTGTCTCTTAATTTACTTGAATTATAAGCTTGAGAATAGATTATGCAGTGTTGCAAACCCCCAAAAAAGTGGTTTGCTTCATCAGTTCCACTGTTTATTTTAAACACTTGATTTCTCCTTCCTCTGCTGTTCCCACCTCTTCTACAGCACATCCAGGAATCTTCCCCTTGCCAATATTCAGGGAAGACTCGACAAGCGCAAGATTTAAATATATAGGAACTACAGCTTAAAGAAAAAAATATTTTTCAGTTTTCTTTTCTTCCAGTATTTGAGATGAGCTGAAGAAAGGTAAACACTTCAAGTCCTTGTCAAAAGCCACTCCAAGAGGAAGAGCGAGAAGATGAAGCTTTAAAGAGTTACAGTTGCACAGGAAGGATCAATCTTTCATGTCTTATTTGGGCATTTCAAGGCTTATTACAGAATATCCAGCTCCCCCTTTTGCCTCTGACTTACCCCCACAGTTCTTGCACAGGCCAACTAGCTGCTCATGTTACTCAAGACAAATTACAGTGCTCAAAATATAATTAAAATCCATGCCATGTGGAAAGCCACCTACTAATTCAATGATTAAGTGTCTTCCATGTTTACAATATCTATAATCAAAACCACTCCCAGACCGGGAAAGGATAAATTTCACCAGTAAGTTAGAAAAACACACAGCTTTACTGTTTATCTACTATTTCAAGAGCTATAGTCCAGATACAGAGTGACATAATTAGCCATGATATAGACAAAACACGACTTCAACAAAGAGCAGATTCAGTAAGAAATCAACTATTTTCAGCTGCAGCCTGTAAAAGGCTCCTGGTATTACACTAAGAACAAATATCAGAAGTACCTCAAGGACACAGAAGACCCCTTCAGAATTTGGAGAACACCACTTAGGACAACAGAAATGTAAACACACCGTTTCGCTTTTCGTGTCACTGCTGGAGTGTCTGTACTACTCAAACTCACTAATGATTTGGAGCAAATGAGTTTCAGGACAAGTCACCTGTTCCTTGTTAGCTACAGGAAAGATTGGTTTAGAGTGTTCTAAACCTAGTTAGACCTGCACTGAGCTTCCATCAAAGCAAGTCTGAAAACTGAAGACAAACATAAGCACATATTCATTTAAAGGCTCCTTGTGTAGCTTAACAATCAAAGACTCTCCCTGTAGTTTAAAGTGTCCCTCAAGCAAACAAATTGTACAAAGAAAGTGCTAGAGCTTACTACCTGCAGTTACTTGGCCGATAGAGGATCATTTAATCAGCTTGTGTAAATGGACATCCATTTCTCACAGTTCTTTCCTCAAGCTAACAACCCCGCTGTTACACCTTACTGCACCAGAACGTTCATCATTCCCCAGAAGTTTCTTGTCAGAGGGCAGACCAGCAGAAACTGTAGAAATGTAATGAAATGGGCAAACACTGTCTCAAAGCCTGCTCAGAACTACATCAGGAAGTTCTCCCCACACTTGGCCACTATACCAGGCTTGCAATTCTTAACATTTATTTTCAGTTTTATAAATAAGGTGTTACCAAGATACAAGGAGCCTGAAAGGTGCTGGGCAACAGAGAGCTTCGAGAATGAGAGACAACATGGCCCTAATACCTGGGAGAACTGACAACTTGAGAGTTTAGGGTCAGGTAACAGCTAGATTCCAGGCATAGAATACTTAAGATACTTAAAAGACTGAAGCAGGAAGCCATTCTACTTATTTAACTCAGCCACAGGCCAAACAAAAAAATATTGGAAAAAACAATGCCAGACTCTACATTCAGTGGTTGTTACAGGCTTTTGCTACTTCCATCTGCTGTCAAGCTTGATATTTTTTCTTCTAAACTATGTCTTGTTGTCATGGCACCTTTTACTTTAAATGTGAGCCTACTGAAACACAAACAACATGTTCACTTAAAATACTGCTCTTGCTGTTAGCTACTTGTTGTGTATGTAAGCTGCAAAGTTTAAAGCTCAAAAGACTAACTGTATAGAGTGCTCCACGCTTGTAAGGTATCACTTAGAGCTGACAGTCCGGGCAAGTCTGACATAATTAAACAGCTGCAATTAGTTCAGTTACAGGTATGCAAGTGGTAATTACTGATCAATTAACCTGAACCTGCAAATCAAATATAAATTTGAAATAAAATTAGTGCTCAATTACTAACAGTAAATTCAGGAAGTTATCATTTGTTGACTTGACTTGTTTCCTCCTTCACTTCCTCTATAACATGGCTACACAAGGTAAGCTTCACCATTAGCAGTCAGTTTCTCATGATACAAAACCTTCTGAATGTTTTGTCGCTTACCAGATTTCATTTCAGCTGGTTTAGATTGTGCAAAGTCTGCAACATATTACCTGCTACTAGCTGTCCACCCTCATCTCCTCTGACTTTTTAAAACAACTCAGACGAGTCTCTGGTTCATCCACTTCAACTTAGAGACTAAAGGTCACTTCTACACTACTATTACTCCTACTTTACTTCACGCTATAACATCTGACCTATTAAGAGGCAAACTTTCAGGCATGCAAGGTTTAGGCAATGCCACTCTTAAGGTCACTGCTGCAGAACTGATAGCAAGCAGGTGGCTCCGATATTTCTATGAGACCAGAACAACTAATTCCCCAAAGCTCTGCAGAAAAGCAAGTTTCCACGTTGTAGTGAAAATATTTTGCCATACTAGTAGGCACCAACAGTAAAATCTCAAAGTCTCCAAGAGTTATTAAATTTGAACACCAGAAAGATTTGTTGCTAACCCTCTAGCTAGATTCTACTGAGCATCTTTCAGCTATGTTGCAGTTAAACACTACAACATACGTATTTAGGATCTTCTGGAGTATACAGAACTGGTATAAAGTTGTTCTCTCAGTTTGAACAGAGAGAATTCTACATACTGAAACAGAAGCACATTAGATTTCTTGAGCAAGCCCCCAGATGTGGCAAGACAACTTGTTTTTCCATTTGAAAGATTACAGCATACACAAGTCTACAGGGGTTTTAGCACTGCACATGACAAACAATATAATTGAAGCACCATAAAATCTCACATACGCAATAATATAAACCATGAGGTCAGACACCACAAAGTGTTGTACGAGTTGTTTATTGAACTTCAAATTCCATGGTACGTCATAGATTAAATAGTTAAAAACTGTTTATTATTGTACAATGTTCAGAATAGTCTGTCAAAATATCTCTCTGGACAAAACTAAAAGCCAAATTCAAGCACAGTTCCCCCAGAGCAGAATGCTAGGGGGTGGAAGAAAGCTTCAGAGTACTGACCATACACAACACTACACAAAGCATGACAGCACACCAAATCATTGTTCTCTGCTGCAACACATGCTTCAAAGAAATTCTGTACAACGTTTATTACCATCATGAGCAGGCACCTACGTGGGCCAGATTACTTTCAGACTCTGCTCCTCCAAGATTTGATTACTCCACGTAGGAGTACAAACTTACACTTCTGGGCTCTGATGTTTTACATTACAGAGCTGAAGCCAGATTTGATACCATTAGCACTAAATACAGTAATAAACAGCAAGAGCAAATTGTCAAGGTCTTGCGCTTATGCTCTTCAACTCTGACACACAAGATGCCTACAACTGAAATTTTTTATCTTAAAGATATTATGTCACCTGAGGTCAAACAATTATGAATGTGAACAGTGATTTCTTAGATTACTTTGAAGTTTTAGACTGGTTGATGCGGGAGATTAGTGCTTGAACTGCACTACTCAACATTGCAACCTATTTGTGCCATCTTGCCTAAACTGAACATACTATTAAGTAAAACAAAATGCATCAAAAAAGATAAATCAGTCATCTGTAAACTGGTGGCAAGAACCATTCAGTTATAAATTTGTCCTCTACCTCAGGCATTTGTACAAGACAATGGAGCATAGAAGCATTAGCTTTAATTTGTGCAACTTAAGAATTTCCTTCAAGAGGAGTTCAGTCATCTGACTGGCTGAAGAGTTCTCCGAACCTTGCATGACAGCCATCAGTCGCAGCTCACCTCACAATAAGGTTCCGAGCCAGAACGTCATAAAAGCACAGAAGTGCCGTTTGCAAGCAAAGTCAGGATTTACAGTTCAGGATTTCCCTGCTGTTTTACTGTTTCCATTTGCAACACTATTTACTGAGGAAGCCTCCCAAAGGCACCACTCCCCGCTGAAGTACATGCAAATGTTCGTTTGCTGCAAAGCAGTTGGATGTATGAGGGCTTCCACAGAACCAAGTGTCCACAACATGAAAACATGTAAAAACAGCAGGTTTAACCTCAGCAGCCCCTTTGAGTGATGTCTTGTCCTGAAGACTTTGTAATGTCCATTGTAGTGAACACCTGTAAGACACCAAAACAGTTTATTTACTGCTGCTCTGTATTATCATCCACATGGCTACTAGTTTCTTCTTGTAAAGTAACAATACAAGATTTCTTTGAACCGTCACAATGGAAAACAAGTTGCAGTGCACAATTAACACATTTTCTATCACATGTCAATATCTTATCATTACAAGTTAAGCAAATACTAAATAAATCTCAAAATACAAGGTAGTATTCTTTCCTTGCATCTAGGTAACCACCTTTAAAGCAGGTTTTAAATCAAGCTGTTCCCTCCCCCTCCCTTACCTCTCCACAAGTTGGATGGATCCCAATTGTTTCATCAAGTAATTCTTTGGTGAGCCCACATTTTATTGCAGCAGCAAAACCCTGGGTAATTTCACCAGCATTAGGTCCAAGAACATGAAATCCTATCACACGATTCTTTAAGACAGGTGAGAAAAAAACAGGAGTCAGTACTAGGTGAAGTTTAACAAAAGCTCTAGTATGTAATTCCCACCACACTAAAAATTATACGTTGTGCAAGCAGGTCAATAGCAGTCTTTAACCAAAAACAAGCTCCTCTGAAGAAAGGAGTTCTGCTGGTCTTTTCAGTCTATTTACAACAGAATGAAACAAGATTTAAAATGAAAGTGTTTTAAAATCATTGGACGGCAGTAACTCAGATACTGCCAAAATGTAAACAGATTCTAGTTTTGTCAGCTGTTTTTATGTTGTATGTTTAGTACCTTCATATTTAAAATTACTTTTCTCCACTGAAATTAGGTCAGATAGAAGACCTTTTTAGTTAAAAATCTGGTACTGAAGAGCTTCACTGGCTGTTCCTTTCCTCTCCAAGCAGTTAAGAAGGAAAATGAAAACATTATAGGCTTGAATTTTGACCCTGTAGCAAGATCTAGAGTGATGGCAGCAGACTAAAACAAATACTTACGTTAACAGAATGGGTAGAGCTGGCCTCAGGTAGGCCAAATAAAAGATACCAGTCTTCTGGCTAGTCTAAAAATAAATTTCCAAGAATACACTCAGCATATCCATTCCAGATTGCTACTTACATTGTCAAGTTTGTTGCAGATAATCTTTGCATAACAAGTATTGTTATCTCTGCCTGGTACTGTCCATTCAAGTGGCCAGAACAAAGTATGATAAACCTGGGAGGACAACAAGAAAAAGAGCATTAGAATTTGATAAATTAATTCATTTAGACATAATTCTAATTTTTAATGTCTTTACAAATAGGTGGTTTGACATTTAACCCACTAGATTTTCATGATATTCCTAGCCAAGACAGTGATTTTTGTTCCCCTTGGCCCAAGCAGCCCATCCTCCAAAAGTCAGCAGAGGAGGACTTGACTGAAACCATGCACCCCTGATTTAAATACTCAAAACAGCAACACCTATAAGACAGAGTATTTTAAGATCGTACTTTCAGAAAGAGAAGTGCTTTAGCAGTACAAAATTAGTTTTCTGGTTACTATAAGTTTAAACCTATGCTACAAAACATGCATGCAAACAGCTTTAATGAAACTATTCAGAGAACTGCAGAAGCCAGAAATTGCCATAAAAAAGGGAAGTTATGCCTGATACTCCTATAGCCATAAGGAAAGGTCAGTAAGAAATTAATTCCCAAGTACAGTGAATAAGCAGAAAACAGCTCATCCCAGGAGTTTGGTATACAACAAGTCTTTAATTCACAACAACAAAAAAACCCCTACGGTTAGTTCTGCAGCCTGAGTTTGGCCTCCTGAAGTCAAATGCTTCTTGGCAGCATGCAAATAGCTATGCACAATTCTAACGCTGTCAAGTCCAGCCCCAGATGTCTGGGAGTCCAACACCTTGTCAGCCAGATGACAACACTTCCACAATCAAAGACCTATCTAGCTAACCTTCTAATCTTGTTTCCACACTATGTCTTGAGTATAAAGCAGCAAGGCCCAAGAAAAACATTCTCAAACTGTAAGTTCAACAAGTTTTGAGTACTCTCACCTCCAAGTTTTGCTTTCCATAATCTTCTATGGCTCTTTCTTCAGCTAACCCACAGCTGCCATACTCTAAAGGAGTAAACACTGTCGTTGGTACATTGATATAGTCACACTAAAAATAAAACACAAAATTTCTATTTAGACTATGCAAGTTCTATACAGTACATAAGAGGAAAAGTTGTATTAGCAGGTTGTTTTTTTGTTTTGTTGTTTGTTTTTGTGGTTTTTTTTTTACAAAACACTTGCAATACCCACAGTCAAGTGGACAAATCAACTTGTGCTATTGCAATTTTGAGGCAAAAAGCATAGAAATAAGTTGAAGTTCTATTCTTATAACTTCACCTTTGTGGAACTGCCACCATAAAGTCTGCGGGCTAGCAGTTTCCCTGCTTGAATGGCAACTGGAGTAAGTTCAAGCTTTCCATCCAATATATCTCCAATAGCGTAAACATAAGGCACATTGGTTTGTTCTTCATCATTTACAGGTACTTTCCCATTCCTTTAAAACAAACAGAAAAGAAAATTCAGTACCATAACCTTTCTCAGAGCTTAGCAAAAAAACAGAGTGGAGAAGTTCTGCTACAAAGATGTTATTCTAACTAGTGAGGACATTTTATTTAATAAGCTTATGCCTTTTATACTTCAAGTGCAAATTCTTCAGAGCACCAATGACCTCCAACTCTGACACATGGCTGAAGCCAATTTTGACCTTAGCAATAGTTTGTGTCTGATGACAATGAAGTTACTCAGATATCTTTGGAGTTATAATCTTTTACTTGATTACTACACAGCTTACAACGTACATTCTCCCCTATGGGGAGAAAGAGCTGCAGTATCACTCACATGTTTAAGTAAGTTGGCTTAGTAAGTTGTTAGCTGCTGCAGCCTGGTCTTAATTTTTCTCCCTCCTGAACAACATAATCCTGCCTCTTCCTTTGCACCAGTTTTGCACTGATACCAGGGAGAAACAACAAAAAAGTTAAATCTGTAGGAAATGAGTAGTTTGCTGCCTCTATAAATCCCTAGATTAACTTGCCACATCAGCCAAATAAAACGTTAAATTTAACAGAATATTAAACTGAAGTTTTTAAGTAAATTAAACAAATATATTAAACCTATTCCCTTAAGCACAGTGGCCAACAAGTAGGTATTAATTCATTCACAATAGTTCTTTTATTAAATACATATTAAAGAAATTAGGTTAATGGACAACTGTACTCAAATCCAGGAGAGAAAAGGTTTTAAAGGTTCACATAATTGCCAGGTATAAGAATAAGGATTTTAAAAAGAAAATGCATCATTCTCATTAGCTATTGTTAAAGAGGTAAAAAAAAAAGTAAACACACTCAGTGGTTTAAGGGAGTTAAGCAGTACTCACTTCTCATTGATTTTGACACCAATTGTCTGTAAACCAATATTTCTGGTACATGCATCACGACCAATGGCTATCAAAACCTAAAAAACCAAAATTAAATCAATAATTATATGCAAGAAAAGCATAACCAGTATAACACTTCCCTTGGTCTTTTTCTGAAAAAAACTGAAGCATAAGTGACTTTTCAAAAAATTTTTTGAAAGAGCCACCAACAGCTCAGGCTCCTCCATGTGCAAGTTGTTTCAGAGATGCAGTAAACAACAAAACATTAATATCAAAACAAAAATAGAAGCAACAACACTGTTCATATGAACTGAATTCCAGGCACTTACAAGTTTCACCCATCCTGCTGACAGGGCTCAACTGAAGATGAATACTGAATTTGCATTTATTTTTTCCTGCCAGTAATTTATGTGAACAATTTTTCAAGCAAGATTTCCCTTTACTTTTTTCATGAACAACTTCTAAAGTACTTTAATAGTTCTCATGTGCTACTTTATTCAATTATTTGAAATACAGAAATGCTTACAGTGTTATATTCTTCTTCAAAGATTTCTGGTCCCTCAGTAGACTTTGCTGTCACTTTCAGTCTTCCAGGCATGCCTTGCTCCAGCTGTTCAACCTGTATAAATATTTGCAAGCTTAGAATGATCTTAAGCAGTAGAGCTCACTTACGTTGTCACTTCAAACCTTGACCTACCAATCTATCATGCAGCAGTAAAAACAAAAGCTTAATCTCATAAAATATTTATTCCTGTACAGAGCCAAAGTCTTCCCAGACATGTGTTGTTTAAACTAACTTTGCATGGATATAAGAAGCATAAAAAAAATCACTTGCCTGAACAGGTACAAACTTCCTGATGAACTTTACGCTGTGTGTTTCCATGTGAGCACCTACTTTTTCTGCCATTTCTTGGTCAAAGCCCCGGAGGAGTATGGAACGCACCATCACTGTGACATCTAGACCTAGACCAGCAAGAAATCCCGCACACTCTAGAGCCACATAGGAAGCACCCACAACCAGAGTTTTGCCAGGGCAGTAAGGCAGGGAGAAGAGGTCATCACTGAAAAGAAAAGAAGTGTAAGTTACAAGGTACTTTCAACACAAGCTTGTTTGTCTTTGCAAACACTAGAGCAGACAAAATTCAGTCTATTCCACCTCTTCTTCTCACCTTGTAATACAGTATTCTTTATCTCCAGGGATACCCAGATATCTAGGCCTTTCTCCCGTTGCCAGGACAAAAGTCTCTGCTGTGTGATAGGTGACTTGTCCTTTTCTATTAGTTGCCTGTTTATATAGACATAAATAAGAAAGTCTTTATCATAGGAACATGTTTTAAGATAAAATTTAAAAATTATGTAATCCTCCCCTTAAATATTGTGGATATGCTTAAGAATCAACAAAAAGCAGTTTCAAAGAAGAACTAATACATTTAGAGAAGTCATGCAGGTCACTGAAGAAAAACAGGTTTAAATCATAAACTATCAGGCTTTTCTCACACTAGTTAGAGCCCTTAAAATAATTTACTCTTTGAATCCTGCCCATTTTAACTACTCATTTAGGTTGAATTGTTCATAACAAATTTACTTTCAAGTTATAAAAAGCCACAACAAATTAAGCCCCTCTGCTCCCCACTTCCAATAAAAGGCCAACACAATGCTAGTGGCAGAATAACATCATTAGTTCTTAGGCTAACGTAGAAATAATTTCTAAAAAGTATTAGTTACATTATGTCAGAGGGCCTAAGACCCAACATTAAATGAATTCAAACTAATTTGACCTCTAGAGGCCCTTGGTCTTGGAAATTTCATCCCACCAATTCAGCTCTCTCAAAATCTGATTTTTGTTCTTGCTCTTTAGTTATTTTCCAACACAGATGAAGGGAAACTTCCTCCCTATCGAGTCACCAGGTAATTCAGGTTGGAAGATATTTCAGGAGGTCATCTAGTTCAACCTCCTGCTGAGAGTCTCTGTTACATTTAATTTATAGACTAAAGGACGCCTAAGTAGATGACCTGCATACCTGAACACTACAACAGGTGGCAGATGAGGTAAGTTGAGCACACTACTATCTTTTCAGTGCTGGCCTCTTGGTTTGAAACACATGTAGTTCAGCCTTCAGAAACTCATATTGAAAACTATACTGAACCAAACAGTTGGCTTCAATATGCACTTCTAAGTTAACCTTGCTACAATACCATCACTTATAGCAAGATTGCTAGCACATGTTTTGTCTTGCAAAACTGACAGTTTAATTCTTATGCTGATACAGCATAAGGTTCTAGCAGCACTGTTACACAAGGGCTTAATCTTAACTGAATTTTGAGTTTTTACACTTTAATACAAAGTTTTTCCAAGCAGCAAAATCATACAGCTAAAGCTCTGCTCCCCTCCACTGGCTCAGTCATGAAGACCGAGACCACCTTACTCTATTCGTGCAAGGCGTAAGTTTACAGCTATCCACATGACTCTTATGTAACAGTTATTAGGTTTGCAAACACTGTGGCATATACTAAAGTGCAATAATAGTCTGAATCAATAACTCATTTCACAAAGGAGTTTTTTACTTCAGTTGACTTAAGTTGGCAATGTCAAGATGAAGCCTTTCCTTGTTGGATTTTAAAAGGTA
Organism: Pterocles gutturalis; assembly: GCF_000699245.1. NCBI lineage: Eukaryota > Metazoa > Chordata > Aves > Pterocliformes > Pteroclidae > Pterocles > Pterocles gutturalis. The sequence continues at coordinate 23,850 of NW_010111496.1, forward strand.
GCTTTAGAACACAAGTTTTCCTCCCGACTAAATGTTTTAAACACAGTACATACCTTAATTTTGTGTGGTTCGACAAATTCTCCATAAGAATTGAGGTATGTCACAGACTTCTCTCTTAAGGACACTCGATAGCCCCAGTTTAAAGAACCAATGTAGTTTTGAATTGCTTCTACCATGACCTCCCAGTTGTGTTTAACTGAAACAAGACATTAATTTCATACTTAAAGAAATCAAAGTGCAATGAACCCTTAAAGAGAGACTTACTCATTGTACATCATGCTAAGAAAACATCATTATCATCACTAATGAAGATACATATTAAAGTCTTGTTCTACTATGCTAATATTTACCTGACCTGTTACTATCTGCAAGAAGCCCATTCTAAAAGTTATTTAATTTAATTCAGATAATATAGGGAAAAAACACAATTAGCTTTCAATCCTAAAGGTTTCTGTGACTCAACGAGGAGGATACCTTCTGATTCACCTAAGAAAGCTATTGAACTCTACCTCTAGACTAAGTCCAAAGTACAAGAACAATCCTAAGCACAGAGTCTCATCTGTATACTGTCTCGGTCTGTCCTGTGTTACTAACCTTGTTCTTCATACTGCCACCCGTATTTCCTTGAATCTTGGAGTGCCTGACCCAGAAGTGCTGCTTGATGCATTAACTTCTTAGGAATGCAGCCTACATTTACACACGTGCCACCAAGTCCTAAGACGGAAACAATCATGTTACTGCTTGCATGAACATGATATTTATGCTTTTCCTATCATGTCCTTTGTATGACCACTCATAGATCAGTTGGTGATGTTTGTTATAGCCACACAAGTTAACGTGAGATTTCTGTTGTAAGAGACATTTTAAAATACAATGAACACAAAGAGGTTGCTTCACTCACTGAACCGAGAAGGGTACACTGTGTTGTCACAAACATAGACCCAGGATACTTACTCCTGACAGTTTCAGATTTTAGTCAGATGGACAAGTATGCCATGCAAGTAAGCAAGGCAAAAAGCCCAGAGTTCCTAGAGTTTGGTATTACCTATTATGTGGAATTTAAAACGTGTATTTGCTTGAAATGTTAGCTATGAAAGCAAAATCACACCTCAACTCAGTAAAACTTGACCAATGAAGTTCCTTACTCATTCTCAACTGCTAATAGCATTAATAAGGTCAGACAGAAGCTGTCTTTAATTATGGAAAGGTGAGGCATGCATAGCCATATAGTCACACTGTTCTACAGGTAGCCTAGATCAGTTTTCCATGAAATAAACTTAGAGGAACCAAAAAAAACCTCACAAACATGAGAAAGTAAACATGCACACACACACACTATTCAGAAATAATTTGAAAGTGAACAGAACTAGAACAATATTTGACAAAGAACAGAGTTAGCAATGCACAAAACAGAAATAACTGTCCAGAAAAGCAGGCATGCCAAGACAACAACTCCTTTGTTATTTTTGTTCCAGAATGACAGGAATTCAGCCACAATTTCTAAGAATTCTAAGATCCATAATATCTAACACCTCAATACGTATCACTGGCACTCAAACATCATAAAATACAAGTTAACAGAACCTTACCCCATGAGGTTCCGAGAGGGGTTGGAACAACATAATCTAATACCATTACTTTCTTTCCCAAGGAAGCAGCTTCCTATGGCAAATGGAGAGACAAGTCAGCATTACTGAACTGAAATTTCACGTGACCAAGAAAGCCTGTCTGCTCCTTTACAGAATACACAACCTACAAGAAGGGTGAGGGAACCTAGCATGTTCAGCTTGGAGAAAAGGTGGGTTTGGGGAGACTCAACAGCAACCTTCCAATACCTATGAGGTCATTAAGATGACTGCGCCAGGCTCTTCACACTGGCAAGTGGTAGAGGGACAAAAGACAATGGCCATAAGTTGAAACAAAAGATTTTCAGACTGGATATAAGAACAAATTTCACATCATGAGGACATTCAAGCAGTGAAACAGTTTGCTCAGAGGCTGTGCCATCTCCATCCCTGGCTATTTTCAAGACCGAAACAGATGAGGTCTTGCATAATCTTGTCTAACCTCACAGCTGAGCCTGCTTGGAGCAGGAGTTTGGACTAGACATCCTCCTATTGTCCATTTCAACCTGAATAATCCTATGATACTCTGTCCAAGGAATTACCAGGCACTTGATTGAAATCTACACACTGTTTGACCTTTCAAGGGCTTGGATCGAATCTTTAGGTGCCTCTGCAATTCTGGCTCAAACAAGGTTTTGCCAGCTATCTTGTGTTCTGTGAAAACCTGACCTCTCTCACTCTGAACAGTTTGATAATTATCACCAAGTTTATAACTGATGTCCCAGAAGTCACTGCAAGGAAAGATCTGGAGCATTTTGAAAATGCCCAGAAATTGAAGCAATGCTATGACACCTTCTCCTGTCTTTCTTATATTTATCTACTGAAAGAAAGTTGCACACTTAACTATTGCTGTACAGCGGCTGCCAAGGCTGTCAACAATGACATCACCGTGCCCAAATCATAAACTGATGGCTAGGATACCTGGCTGAGAGGTGGGAAGTGTGGTTCAAATCTCTCGGGTACAAAACCGAATCCGCATCTTAGGTCTTGAGGCACTCAACAACTGATTGTGTAAGAGGTACACAATCCCTATCATAATTTCTGAGAAAGCAGCTAGAAAGAGAACTAAAAAGTGTGCCACTTCCTTGAGAGAACAGCTGAAAGCTCTTCAGGTGATCCTGACTCCTCAACAGTCAGAAGTACTTCAAGAGTAGGTTTTCCAGATTACTGTTTGGAAGTGTTAAAGTGCCCAGGTACTACACATGAAGAGGAGACACTTAAACTTCTGGTTCCACCCTCAGCCAGGAACCTAAAACCTATTATTAGGATCAAGACCTGAACAGGCATTGGCTAGAAACTGGTGCACACAGACCATGATCTCCTGAGTGAGCACATTACTAGACCACTACTGATTCATTAATTAACAAGTTGAACATAATAATCATCAAAACACAGACTGTTTTGTACTGCTGTGATTAATACAGAGACTAATTTTTGAAGAAGTTTCATATACAACCTGTTCTTTAATGCAATTTTCATGTCATACCTTGGAACATGCAAGTCCACCTGAGCCACCACCAATAATAATGAGATCATAATCATAGGGTTCTGCAACTTTGGTATCCCCAAGAAGTTTCTGCAGTGATCCATCATGATAAGCCTGTAAAAAAATAAATAAAATTACCACACACATTTCTGAGCAAACAAAACCTGAATGATGTTGCCTTCTCTAACCTAGATCACCCAGTCTACTATGTCACACAAAATTTAATTATGACCAAACAGCAAATTTACTCAGTGATCTTGTCTACTTCCAGATGATTTTTAAAGAAAAGTTACCTGGTAAGTTGAATCACAGCCCCCTATGTGTGTTCCATTCACAAATACATTAGGTACTGTCCTTTGATTAGTTAGCTCTGCTAACACTTGCTGAATACTGGGTCCATCAGCTAAAAATAAAAGAAACAGGTACATTAGAGAAAAATTTTCAAGACAGGAACTTTTAAAACAACCTGAAGTATTAAAGGTTTGGACTGCAATATACTGTAGGCCTGCCAAGAAAACAATTCTTCTATAAACATCACATTTGTAGACTTCCTGAACATAAGCAAGTCTTCAGAAACTACTGAGGACAAACTGGTGCTTCAAACCATAATTGTACAGGACAAAGTAAAGTTGAAGTAATAGAGGTTAGTCTCTGTATTTCCTGGATTATCAGTCTCCTCCTGAGTATCACACTTAGTTCTCCACAAAAATTCTTTTCTGGGTATCACAGGAGATCATACGGACAACTTTGCTTTCATGAGAATTATCTGGTTTTGGAGCTTGTTCTGTGTGAGTGCCCAGCAGCCTTGTACTATAAGAATATGGGGAAAAAAAAAGACTGTGCGTTGTACTTCATGTATCTTGAGCTATAATTAGTTCACAGTATCACAACTTTAGAAAAAGTAAAAATAGGTAAGAAGAGATGCTTTGGACCAATAAGTACATTTTTCCCAAACACTGCTTAAGTACAAACACACAAAAACTAAACATTGGAAACTGAGTTTTGTACAGAAAAAAATGATACTACATAATCAACAGCTTATTAACAGTGCAATTAAGAGGTTACTAAGAAATATGGTAGTAACTACTTGTTCTTAAAACTGCATTAAAAACTACATGCATTACATACATAAATGCATAAGGCACTACACATGTATTAAAACTAAAGCAGTCTGGGCTTTAGAAAACCACCTTCAAACTAGCAACAGCCAAGGTACTGGAATTTACCCTTCCTTCCAATGACTCAGCAACTTTCCCTATGAAGGTCACCCATATACCAAGTCAAACATTAACAATTCATTTAAAGCCACAAAAGAACCTGAGGCAGTAGAAAAAATACCAGTTTTCTTCCCTTAAAAGACAGAGCTCCTCAGAGAGAAATCAGTTCTCGCATAGTCTATCAGTTGATGATTAGTACAGAAAGAGTCAAAGCCTTCAGTTATATTAAAAACACATTGAAGACTAATTGCTTTTATCTCTGCACATATTAAAACTGATTTTAATTGTTGTATATATCCTCCAAGTAGTTCAAGACACCTTGAAGAATCATATACAGTCACCCATTTTTACGTACACTAAGCAGCATGTAATAGACTTTCTTTCTTCTACTTACCAGTTACATCAAGTTCCAAAGCATAGTACTCCACACGCAGAGAACGGAAGAGTTCTTTCACCTACAACAGAGAGACAATGCCAGTGCAAAGCTTGCACAAGATCTGATACACAGCTCAGGGTAACAACTTGTTTGCTGGACATACACAGGTAACTTTTAAGTCTCACTTATTATGCTTTGAGGGCCTAGCTCTACATGCCTTTGGTAAAGTTTGGCACTACCTCTACATTTTGCCTGTTCCTCACTTAAAGAGAGGCTATTTCATAGCATTCAGATTAAGCATCCCACATTACAGCAACCTTCCAGTACAAGTTTCATTACGTTAAGAAAAAGTTCCTACATACAATTTGCTTAGCTGCAGACCTCTCCATCCCCTACAGATACCAAAAGCCATGAGAATAACTGCCATATGGAAAAACATCAAGAAAAGAGACAAAGTAGCAGCCAGATTCCTTGAGAATACTAAGGAAAGAAAGGAAAAAAAGGTAATACAGGATAACATGCAAAAAAACCCACTGTCAACCAAATGCAAAAAAAAAGTGCATTATAAAACGCTGCAGAAAGGGTAATAACTCACCAAGTGTACTCAGCACTACGACAGCTCATGCCTACCAGCCCTGCCTTCACTTTTAGTTGCTGTACCTCAGATATGTTTTAGAACAAGCAGAGAGCAATTACTGTAATTAGCTGAGTTTAACATAAAGAAAAGATGGGAAAAGAAATAGCTGTGTTTAAATAAATAACTGACTACCTCAAGGAAGAAGAGAAGTGGCGGTGGATGGAATAAGAACTAATGGTCTTGAACTGCACCAAGAGACTGAGATTTGACTTCAGGAAAATCTTTTCCTAACAGCAAGACACTGGAACATATTGCCTAGGTAGATGGCCATCTTCATCAGTGCATTGCTTCAAAGTATGCATCAAAAGTGTTTGAACCGCCGGTTCTCCTATCCTGACCCAGGGGACAAGACTACATGTTCTGTTGATTTTTTTTTTCCAGCTCTGGTTTTTGGTTTGCTGTTTAACAACATTCGCCTCAGCATCCACGATGAGACAGGAGTGCTCCTAACTTGTTCTCCATTGTTTTACATATCAGTCCTATCTTGCTTGTTAAATATATAGAAAGTTAATACCAGCTTGTAACAGTTACATAATCTTAACCTTCTAAACTGCTGTTCTTCTCCATTAAGCAGGAGAAGCATTCTAAAGATGCTTGGTCATTAATAGGCTGCTTTTCTCCTGCAGTGCCATGAATAAACTCAAATACAGTATCCTAAAGCATGTCCTAGAAACATGTTTTATGCATCCAGAGTCAGCAATAAATTTAAAAAGGTGTGGGGGAAAAAAAAAAAGAAATCTGAGCCTAGTCTTAAAAAAACCCCCAGCCTAAATGACAAGTTAGTAGAGATTCTCCCTAGACTGGACAGAGTTCTGAGTGTTTTTCTAACACCAGTTCTAGATGGACATAGTGTACCATTACCAGATTCAAATCAGGTAGTGTTTTAGAACCAAGATTTTTTTTGTTCTTACGGTAATATCTATTTGAAAAACTGGCAGTACTGAAATTGTGAACTGTCCTTCCAGTTGGACAACAACATACCTCACGGCACAGGAGGTAGTATTACATCTGTCAGTATTTACTCCTTTGAAATATAGTTTGCAGACTTACACCTGCAAATAGATATTGTAAGGCAATGGGTAAAATATCTGCTTTTAACCATAACTGTCTTGATGTGAAAACAGCTCTAGCAAGAAGCACTAAATGTCTGTGTGATGGATCCACTTGCCAGCACAGAGGCTGAACTGAAGCACACTAAGTTGCTGCCAATTCAGAAGAAATCTTTTACAACCAGCTTTCTGATGAACCTCAAATTTACTGATAGTACTTCACTAAGAGTAATTTGAGTTACATCTAATAAGCTTAAAGATGTCAAACACAAGATAAATAAAATGTTTTTAATGTTGGTGTGATCCATAATGTTACTATGCCAAAGGCTGAGTATTCAAGTGCTTTCTCCTGGAGTTGCAGCTCTATGCAGAGAAAGCAAGCTATGGTATTCTCTACCAACTGCATGGTAAGTTTCTTACCACATCATATAACAACCATAACACAAAAATAAGCTCTGTTTGCATAAATGACTACATTAGCTCTACAATTATAGAATAATATAAGTTGTAAGGGACCTGCTCAAAGCAGGGACAAATGTGAAGGCTGATCAAGTTGCCCAAAACTCTGTCCATTCTAGTTCTGAATATCTACAAGGATGGAGATACCACAACCTCTCTGGGCTGTTCCCATGTTTGACCATCCTCACAATAAACAATTTCCATTTTATCTCACTGGAGTCTCTCTTGTGACTTGTACTCACTGGCCCTTGTCCTTTCGCTCTGCAACTCTGAGAAGAGTCTGCTTGCCTTCCCACTTGGTAGATGAAGACAGCAACTAAAATCCCTCCTTAACCTTCTCAAGGTTGATCAAACTGAGCTTCTTCTTCATACATCCTGTGCTCCAGTCCTCTAACCATCTAGGTGACCCTAAAAACTTTTGTCCTAAATTCACCATTAACCCATTACCTTCAGGCTTGCTTACTGGAATGACTATGGCTATGGACTGAATGCAGGGGAAATGGCAGTGGAACTGCTCCAGACCTCCCACCCTGCAACTGCTCTTACAAAGCCCAAGCTGAATGCCGTGAAAGATCAGCAGAGTAACAAGCAATTTTTCATAAGTGATTTTTTTAATAAAAAAACTGCTAAAACATTGCAACAGCAGCTGGCTGGGTAGAGGACAGGACAGAGGACAGTAATAGGACAAGAAAGGATTACACTCAGGAAAGGACAGATTTAGGCAACCTTTATTCTTTACTGAAGATATGGTAAAAAAAAAAACAAAACAGAAAAAAGGTCAGCATCCTAATTGGAAGTACTTATTGCACTTCATACCTATGAACAGATCATGCTTCTGTTGTGCTAATGAAACAGAGAAAGAAAAAAGTAACAAGCAGATGATCAGTTATGAAATCTTCAATGCAGGCAAGAGATAATAGACTATTTCAGTTTGGAAAAGAAAATGGTTAGGAGGAGTAGAGAGATAACACACACTAATCATGAGTAATATCTAGATAAGGTGAACAGGAAATGATTTCTGAGAAATACTTACTGGAGCAAACAGCAACAACTGCATTTACCAGAAAACAACTATGAAATGAAAAGGAAATAAACCTCCACACAATACATAAATCAGAGAACTTAACTGCCACCTGACATTGTAAAAGCCAAAGTGAAAAGGAGATCAAAAGAGCTATTAGAACAACTAACTAAAAGACCCACTGAAAACTTTACTCAACAAAACTACTACAAACTCAGGTCAAGAAATTCCTGAGCCACACCGTGCTGGAAACCTCAGCAGCATACTGGGAAACTTCCTTCCTTGTACCCCAATCCCAAAAATGTAATTTCTCCAACATATATCTGGGACAAGATACTATGTGGCATGGTCACTGATACAACCATTTACTTCCCTCTTCCCTTCTGACCAGTGCAATGGCCTCATTTACCTGCTAAACCCTTCCCGTTTGCACAAAGAGACTAGAAAAATTTCCAGATATTACTGAAGAGTAGATAATTTCTCTGAAACTGAGAAATTGGTCTAACACTTCAGAAGAGTCTTCCTGGAGATACTTTGTCACTAGAGTAGCTAAGCAGGTTTGAAATAAGCTTCATACAGCAAAGTTAAGTAATAATAGTATGTCCTAGGTCTGCTGTTGCACATCTCAGCTAACATTCTATAACAGCTACAGCTGAATTGACCAGAAACCCCTGTGATACAGCATCTAACCGGTAATACCATAACATATAACTAGAATAACCAGCAACTTCTATGCAGTGACAGTTGTTGCTCTTAAAATAATTTAAACATATCACAGTGGTAATTGACTTGGCATTTTTCATGCTAAAAGCCTATGTTCTCTTTATGCATTTCTCTCTTACTTAATATTAATCTTTTCAGGATGGTAAGATATTAAAGAACAGTCAAGTTAAGTTATGACAAGGAAGTCATTCGAACACCACCCACTCTCCACTCCTGCCTTGCTAAAGCAATTGAACAATAAATTGCATTCACAGAAAAAGAACTGTGCAATTGCCTAGTCATGCTACAAGCTAAACTGAACAGCATCAACTACTTAGTTCAGTTCTCTATTTAGAGAATCTATTTGCAGTGCTTTTCTAAAGGAAAGCACAATCTTAATTTTCTTCCAGCACGGCTACATCCATTTGAAATAAAGAATTCTTCCCACCCCGCAAATTAGGTCCTTTTAGAGCATGAGTGTTCTCTGCAGAGCTGCTAAACATCATCAGTTTTTCAATTAATCTTACCAAAAGCACATTGCTAACAACCATCCACAGTAAAAAAAAAAGACACAGTGCACACTATTCATATCCATCTGTCTTTAAGAACTCAAAACTATGTGATTACAGGCTAAGCACCCAAGCTGTAACTACACTTCCAAATTATATCCACTTCATTAATTCTACAGACTAGATCAGCTAGCAAGAATGCTGCATTACCCATTGTTCTCCCATTCCTTTCACTATTTTCTAAGTCTTCGGTGGGAGGGGTTGTTAGTACTCACACTCTTGCAGATATTTCCGTTTTATCACTTGACATTTTATCTGTGGCTTCCTTCTCTAATAAGGTTTCTTCCTCTCATTGTCCCTCTGCAATGTATACCTCTTCTACATATTTCCTTCATCATATTACCTTTCTCTCATGTTCCAAACAGGAAAGAAAAGCAAGTAAACCTGCCTACTAGAGCAGTCAGCTCTTCCTCCTGCCCCCACCTCCCTCCAAGTTTATCACCTGTTCCTTCACAAAGCTTCATACAGAGTCTTCCAACTCTCCCTCCTAGCAAGGGCCATGAGGGAGGGACCTCCTACTCCTAAAATTCATTCTTCCCCTTTCCAAGACAATATTCCCAAGAGAATATTCCTCACATCTGACTGTTGCCTCGAAGGAGGTAATCCTGCCTAATGGAGAAGCTCTGAAAAAATGCAGAAAATAACATTACTCTGGAATTTAATTACTGGGCTACAATCAAGTTTACTTGGTTTACTTTTCCCTTGAGCTCCTTGCATTAGCACAGCTCCACTGCAATACCAGCAACAGATGAAGGAAAAGACTGCAAGGTTTAAAAGGTTACTATGTCATTTAATGATCTCAGAAACACTGGACTGAGTGCCAACATGCATATCAACACTTTAGCAATCAAGATCACTAAAAGCACACAGAGCTCAGACAAGCACAACTGAGCATTTCTCAATGGACAGCACTGAAGTCCTCACCAAAAGGATTTCTCCTCAAAAGAAGATAACATTTTTGTCAACTCCACTACACTTCAGCAAGACTCCAACCCTATCATTCCTTCATTTGCTAAAACCTCCATTGAGTAAGTTGCTAAGTAAGCCAATTTTAGAAGGATTTGAGCTGCCTACTATGCTATACTATCTCTCTGCCAAAACATCCTCGGAGGGAAAGCATTGGTTTTGCCTATCCTCTCATACACAGGTGCTTTCTTTCCCAAAATCTCAATTAAGCTGCAAGTGAGACAGTATATATTCATTTAAGTTTTCAACAACAGCAGCATAGTATCTCCTCCCTCACAAGAGCTACTGGAACTAAACCTAACCTGCATGTGGGAGTACAGCTTCTGAGTCTTCTCCTGGTTGTCAATTCCATTGAGGAACATCAGGATTCAACCCCACAGTTCCAATTATGTTTTACCATGGCCACATCAAATACGATATTATGAGGTTTAACTGACAATTCACAGCATGCTCTTTGTAAACATCCAAGAACCACACTATCTACAAATACTCAAATTCTGTGTGGGCTATGACTATAGTATGTTGGTATCATAAAATGCTAATGAAGAATGACTCTGGCTCACTAGTTACAGCTACCCTGTGATACTGACACATAACCAGGGCTAGAAAGAGATTTTTCTCTAAACTTCATTATTAATCAATAGTTTTAGTTTGTTTGGGTTTTTTTATAAGCACACATTACGGCTAGCATTTACAACTTATTGCTATAGAGTCAACTTTCTCCCTCAAATTTCACAAACAGCAGAAAATTCAAGTTATCCCTCCCTAGGGATGCATCTTTGCCCCAGCTGACAAACGTGGCGCTCAAGCTTTCAATAAGAAAGCAACACAACCTCCTGACCGCCAAGTAACATGTTCAGCCGAGGGAAAAGCAGGCTGTGCTTCATCTCCCCCTTCCCTCACGTGGCGAAGGGACAGACCGGCTACGGACGCTCGTTCGGATCTTCGCCTGACTTCCAGCCCGCTAAGGGAGTTTCCAAGGGGTGGCATCTTGTGGGACAGACACAGCGCTACTAAAATACTACCTGAATCCCAAGGGTGCCGTGACGAGCAGCAGCATCCCCGCGGGGTTGGCTGCCCACCCC
>NW_010111497.1:0-832 GCF_000699245.1 Pterocles gutturalis
GCGGATGTGCTGATCCAGGAGAGCCGTGAGGTACGCGGGGCCGCGCTGGAGCAGGGAGGAGGTCTGGGAGGGCAGGAGGGCCAGGGCACCCACCGTCTGGCCCTGGGCGGCCTCCAGCGGGGGCCGCTTGGCAAAGTTCTCCACTCCCTGCCTGCTCAGGATGGTGTCGTCGATGCAGGCGCCTGGGGAGAGGAGCAGAGCGGACGATGACACACGGTGCCAGAGCCCTCTCGCCTTCCTCAGGCACCCACAGAGAGGTTTGCTCCTGCAGGCAGAACTCCCACCCCTCGCTGCCCATCCCCTCATTTTAACAGCGATCCCACTGACCCTGCTGGAGGGAACACCTCTCCCCCACGCCGGATGAGAGCCCTGAGCCCGGCGCCAGCCGATGGGGATGCAGGGAAGGCTCTCACCGAGGAGGTTGATCTGTGGCACTCCCTTCAGCACCCGCAGCATCTCCTTCGCCTTCGTTTCGGGGCTCACCAGCAGGATATTACGCGCCACAAAGAGAGGGAGCAGGTTCTTGTACTTGGACTGGGACAGCACGGGTCTGACAATCTGGGGGAGGCAGCTCTCAGAATAAAAGGGGGAGCACAGAGGCTGCTTTCCCCAACCAGCAGGTCATCCCACCTCTCCTCCACCCTCCCATTGCAGCCACCGCAGGATCTGCCCCCGGCAGCTCTGCCCCTACCTCGTTCAGGAAAAACTTGACCTGGATGTTGTACTTTCGGAGGTAGTGCCTCATCATCACCACGTCCTCCCCGGGCATGGAGTTGTACTGGCAGACAGCAATCATCCGGTTGTCCCGGAATGCCTCCTCCACCTGCCGCCG
>NW_010111497.1:859-1159 GCF_000699245.1 Pterocles gutturalis
GAAGGGAACGAGGAGCGACGGGCTGCGGGGCTGGGGGCGACAGCTGCTGCCTCCCCCACTCTGACCCTGCAAACAGACCTGCTGCCCCCAGGTGCTGCAACGGATCGGGACTCACCAGGTTCCCAGCACTTGGACTACCAGCTGGGGCATCCCCCAGCCACCCCCAGTGGGACGAAAAGGGGCAGAGAGCACCCTCAACACCCCGGAAAGCTCTCAGATGGGTGTACAGCCAGGCTGATCCCGGGGCTGGGCTGTCCCGGAGCTCTGCAGACCCTCTGTTCGGTCCCGTTAAGCACACGC
>NW_010111498.1:0-397 GCF_000699245.1 Pterocles gutturalis
GCGCATCCATCAGCATCCCTGCGCGGCCCGTCCCGGCCCAAGCGACCCCACGGCGAGTTTCAGTCCGCGGGGAACATGTTCCTTCGAGATGGACGGGATTTCTTTTGGGGACGGCCTCCTGGAGATTGTTTCTACCTTTTTTTAACTTTTTTTTTTTTTTTTTTTTTTTTTTTTTCCTTTCTCTCCTTTCCCCTCAGTGGATATTTGGAGCTCATTCTCCAGTCATAGGATTTTCACCTTCTTCAAGCGTGGAATTTGTTCCCGTTTTCCCACCTGTTCCAAACATCACCATCACATCTTCTTTCAGCACACGATTAATAACAAATAATTTTTCCTTCCGCATCCGAACTTGCCGTGACCCTCAGGAGGGGTTTCTGCGGCTTTACCAGCCCTGGTG
>NW_010111499.1:0-20789 GCF_000699245.1 Pterocles gutturalis
GATGTGCCGAGGACGAGCCCTTGCCATCTTTGCTGAGCCACTTTTCACGCAGGGCCGGTTCCTCAGGGTAGCGAGCAATAAATAAAAGTTGGTTCAACCACTCCCGGCTGCACGGGTGCAAACCTTGCAGGGCGGACATTATTTCACTGTGCTTTCCCAATTTCTCAGTGGCGACTAAGCCAAACTAACAGCTCCTACCAGTGAGGAGCAAAGGGGCATCCCCTGGCCAGGAACAGCCCAGGCAGGAGGGGTGTCTGCGGGCGGTGTGGGGCTGTGCGCAAGAGTGTGGTGAGCAGGGCTGCAGGGCGAGGGTGAAGGTCTGAACAGTTAACCTGTGGCTGAATGCAAGGATAAAATAAACTTTTAAAAAATGCTACTTAGAAAGCAAACCAGTGTATGTGGCTTAAGGCAGGATACGCTCCTACCACGGCAGGAGGAAAGCACAACGGTGTCCTGCGCCTTAAAGCTTTGGTGATCTGGACTCACTCACAAGCCACGGAGGGTTTTTCCCCCCTACTGATGCCCATTTTAACAGTCAAACCATGCTAACAGAGTCACCTCTCTGTATTTAATAGCTGCCTGTAATCCCCTGATCCTACCCAGCCCCTCCGTACCCACACGGGTAATTTAACCCTTGCTGGCACTGCTAACTATGATTTGTACAGACGAAGGCTTCCAATGGCTTTTTTTCTACGCCATAGAACTTCCCGAACAATACAGCAAGAAGCAGACATACTCCAAGGGCAGAGTTAAGGTTGTGCAATTATCACACGTAGGAAGTGTCATTTTCCCATTGCATCTGCTGTTTTCCAAACATTTTTGCTCTTTTAGATTATAGCAGTAGCGTTTGCTTTGGGAATCTGTGTGGGAACAGTAACTCGGCAGTGGTCACAGGGTCTGGTACGTGCAGAGTCCTGGTGTGCAATCGCTACCAGAACTTCATGGCTGGGATGTTTGGGGACAGGCTCAGTGGAAAACCTGAGAAGAAGCACAGAAAGGCAGAAAACGCAGAAATTTTGACTCAGAAGGAGGTCTAGGCACAGGTTTTCTGCCACAGCTGCTTCCCTTAGTTTCCCATTGCCACGTTACACAGAGCGACAGCCACCACAGGCACAAAATTAGTTATTGTGGAAACACCAAGGAGCTACAGCCCATTTTTTGAAAGCAATTTATCTCCTCGAAAAAAGTTTCAGGGTTGCTGTTTTCTTTTCATAGCAAAAGTTGTTTTCTTTCCAAAAACCTACTACATCCTTTATTATCAATTCCCCTGGAAACCTTCCTTCCTCAGCAAACAACGCTTTCAAAGTCACGTGTTCAAAGCTTGGCAGCCCAAGCATAGCGTGACTTCATTCAATCACAAACATACAACGGGAGGTGATCATTCCCAGCTTGTTAAAACACTCTTCACGCCACAGTTGAGTGTCCCTACCTTCACGGACAGTTTCTGGAGGAGGACCGTGGCTGCTGGTGGGTTCACGCATTGATCCAGCTGGAGCTTTTGAACTGCTGCATCCTGCAGCAGTTGACCCTTCCAGCCACTGACCTACCAAGACAAGAACCGTTGGTGGAAACCAGGGCTGAAAATACAGTCAAAGTGAATTACAACTGCCTTGGTGGAGTATTTATTTCACACTGTGGTGTTAGCACAGGGAGTTATCCTGCTGGCCTCAAAATTCACTGAGGTAGCACGGGCAGTGCATCCCACTGAGTATTTGGGGAGTTTCAATGGAATTTGGACTCTTGCATGCTTGCAGTGCAGCCTTGGGGAAGTCATTTAGAACTTCTCATTAACTCCAGCAGTCTGGAATTGAAAAGTAAAAGGAGTAAATTTCTAGGCTCACATGTGAATCTATGGCACCAATTTTCAAACCAAACTCATTGCAGCTAAATGTTCTGGACTCCACGGTGCTCTTCAGCTGGTGGTAAATCCACCTGAAGAATTTCCCATCCTTGCCTCCAGAAGATGCCGCTTATCTCAGTGGTGCCAACTGTGTGCAACTGTGTGCTTGTTTGAGAGCACTCTCAACTGCAAGAGGATCCTGTTAACCCACTTCTTTCCACCTCTCCCCTTCCCCCACCATGTGGATTTTTAACAACAAGAGTCTTGTGAAGAGTCACGGGTTGCAGATGCTTCCAGGGCACAACAAGAGGCACGACAGGACACCGGGGCAGACATGCTCACAGGGGGAGCACAGAGAGCAGGCCATGAACCTCTCAGGCCAGCCTGGCTGGGAGCTCATTCCCCAATGGCTTTGCCCAGCAAAACTTTGGCTGTGCATCAGTACATCCTTCATGTCAGATACAGAGATGTTGGGATGAGACAGATAGAGCACAGTTACTCCTCTGCAGCAGCTCAGCATCCTCATCCCCATCTCCCTTGCCCGAATCGTCCCTCACCCCAGCAGCACTACAGCTGCTCCTGCTTCTTTGCTTCAGCCCCTAAAGCAGCCGATAGTCTGTACCCTACACACAGCAGCTGTCCAGGGATGCTGGGAGGCACACCCAGAGCTAATCACCCTGTTAATAGCCTCTTCAGCTGGTGAGACCTCGGAAACCTGGGGTGCCAAGAGTACAGGGATAATTCCCTGCACCTGGACCATCAGTATAAACGGATTTAAAAATAAATGGGGACGCTACACGCGCAGCCAAAGTCAGTATTTGTGCATAGGTTTCAATGCCAAATATAAATATTAGCTTCTCGGCCCTGTTGGTCACTGTGGTAAATACACATTTTTGTAATTTTACATCAGACACGCATAACTTCTCAGAAGTGACTGCTGTCCTGAACAGCCTGAAGTCTAACCTCTAGTAAATGATTTTTCTGTGGATTTAATAAGGAATTTGTTACACAGGAGTGGGAATTGGGCTCAGGACACAGGTCTCTCTATTAGTTTAGCCAGAGCTAAAAGGATCAGAAGTGATGCTGCTGCTCTCTGAGGCAGGGAAGTTGCATGTCACCACACAATTAGCACCTTTTAGTGGAAATGGTTGGAAAGGGAAATTAGCAATTGAGGGTAGAAATGGTGAACCACCTACACTGGAGCACCTTAACGGCCAGCATTTATTTCACTTCCTCCTGCCGAAGGCAATTAAATGTGTTCGGTCTCTCCAGGTTCCAGGATAAAGGGAAGACGTCAAGGAGTGGAAGAAAAAGAGGCTGTGTGAAAGCCAGAAGACTTCACACAAAGTAGCGTAATGTTTGCCATACCATAAGAGCATCCTTGGCATGGGAAGCAGGAGCCCGTGCTCAGAAGCCTGAAAGTCTTCACTACAAAACAAAATACCAAACCAGAAAGCATGCATTGGCCAGAGACGCTGGTGGCCAACTAACCGCTCCCGTTCTTGCTCTCAAAGCACGGCATTAACCACCATCGGCTTCAGGTGCCAACGCCAGCGAGAAGTCAGAAGGAAACTACTCCTGGAAGTCTCACTTAGCACTTGGCAGCACCTTTGAAAACGCAGCCCAGGCTGAGTTTGTAAGCTTTTGGGGAAAAGCGTTGTGCTTGGGATTGTGTAAACACAGAATCGGCTGATGGACGGCCCTGGTGTACCACAGGGTTTATACATGCTCCGACAAAACATACTGAGTTAACAAGGGTCTCGGATTAATACAGGGACACGAAGAGACTTCAGTGATAATTGTGGGAGAGAAGCAAATGATAAGGAAGAGTTACTACCCAGTGTGCCATTTTCCAGGCTTCAGTAAAGACTCGGATGCACATTCAGATGGGATATTTTTAGCTGAGCTGGGAGCGCAGGCATGCCAAAGTAGGCAAGGGATGAAGCAAGGAGAACCACGGGGCTGGAGGAAGATTGTTAATAGAGCCCCTCAAAAAACCAGCCTTGGCATAAACATTACTTCATATTTTCCTTAGTGACCCCATTAGGAAAAGGAGGGATTGTGCTAATACCTGAAGGTGAGAAGCAGAATGTCACACTGGAAGAAGAGAATAACTTTGAGAGAGAGCGTAAAATGGAGATGGGATGAAATACAGTGTTACCGAGTGCTGGGTGCTCGTAATAAAACTTTCTGACATAGAGCAGGAACTCGCTGGTATGGCATACAGGAGGGAGAAGACTCATCTCAGGTGTTTGTGTGCCACTGGTGTGACTTAGCTCCTGAAGAGGCCAATGTCAAGGAGGGGATGTCAGAAGAAGTACCGATGAATAGAGACAGGGAAACATATACTGACCTTGTACAGTGCACAGGCAAGGTCTTGAAATTACCATTCTGCGGTTGAAGAAAAAAATGCATTCAAGGTGGGACAAGCATGGAGGAGAGTTTCTAGGGTGGTAAGACGAATGGAAATCCTATTTTATGAAAGAAGTTTCTACAAACTCAACTTGCTCAGCCTAGGCTGGAAGGGGACATGACCACTCTTTAAAAAATACACTGGGGAAGGTAGGAAACACATCACGACAGAAGATCTAGCAGACAAGAAAGAAAAGCACAACTGATGTATGCTGGACATGTAGGCTGGAAACTAGGCGTCTGTTTCTAACCTTCAGAGGAACAAGGAACAGAAACAGCCTCGCAATAGGAGGAGCAAAAACAGTCAATGTAAAGATGGACCTTGATCATTTACAGAAGGAATCGCACAGCGGAGCAGCTCACACGGTCCCTCCTGTCCCTGTGATCCCGCTGAGGTCAGACCTTACTGCTGTCAACAGAGTCCTGTCTCTCCCTCCTCACCCACCCACACCAAATAAGCGTGTCTGACTTGTTTCCAGCCAACAGATTTCTGTAGATGCTCTCTCAAGGGAAGGGGAGAGGTACAGGGGGAAGAAAACTCTTCATCCAGCTTTTGTGCCTAAAAATGGATTTCTCAAACAGCCAGGGATTTCCAATTTGCTTCTACATTTGGTATGTGTGCTTTTCCTTACAGAAAACTTGAAACGTCCTATATTCAGCAAAATAAGGGTATTTTAAGGTCTTCTTTTTTAATATAATCTATTTATAAATAGTCTTTCATAAGTTCTTTGGAAAATAGTTTTAGAACTGAATTAGCAAGTGATCGAATGTCGACTATCAGGAACTTCGAACACCAAGCCAAAAACTTTCTATCAGAAACAGCCTGCTGAAGAACAGCGTAGTAGAAAAGGATCTGAAAGATGAGGAGCAATATGCTAGCAACAGCCAATGCCAAGAATCTCCAAGGTCTGCAAACCCTTAAAATGCCAGACAGACAGGAGCAGGAAATAGCCTGAAAAGGTAGAGGGTCGTAAAAAACTCTGTGTGCAACAGCGTTAAATCTAAAACTCGGCTGAGTGGAAAAGAAAGCCAACAAAAACTGGAGGCTCTCGCTAAGCATCCTGCACACTGTATTCTACAGATAGCAAAGGCTGTGCAATTTAAATCTGTAATCCCTTCCCAAGCAAAGAGGCTTTTGCAATAGCGCAATCTGGATGTCACTGGCATATGAATAGGCATCTTGGGACTGCTCTGGAGAGCAGAGGTCAAAGTTTAGTGATGTATGTAGTTGTCTCCCTAATGGGTCTTATTGATTATTATCCATAGAAACAAGCAACGTCTCCAATGTGCCTCTCCCTTTGTGCTAGATGATGGCAACCAAGAAAAAGCACCTTGGTCTTCCAGCTCCATGCAGTTTGTAGAACATTCAAGCCTGCGAGGAGGAAAGACACAAAGTTGCTGAATAATGAAACACAAAGTGGAAAATGGTAAATAGATCTGTGTAATATCTGCATAGCAAGGATACGTGGGAGCACAGTGTCAAAAAATGATATACAATAAAATTTAAAAAAAAATTTAGGGTAACATAAGAGGAAAGAGGAAGGGAAACCAACAAGTCAACATTGCAATTCAATCACCTCAGTAAATTATGTGTCATGGAGGTGGCTGAAAATCCCCAGTACAGATAGAGCCAAATTCACACTTGTCCAAGCTCAGGTATCCCAGCAAGGTATCTCAGCTATTGCAGTGAAATTGTCATATTGACGATACAAAATGGTAGTGATAAGTTGGTAGCTTCATGGCACAGGCACAATTCTGTTGTGGAAAATTCAAGGGGAGAGCAAAAATTGAAAAATCACCAGAAGGACTGGACTGGAAGTACCAATGCTATTTTTTCCTATTCTGTGGCAGCCAGACAGCACAGTCATGAGCAGAGCCAGCTCAGGTAGGACACTGGGAACCCCCTTGGGGGGAGACAAAGCTGATAAATAAGCAAGGGTACGGGTGACTGTCACATCTCTTCAAACTTCCTGAGTTTGCAAGATGCAGCCAGAGAAGGCAGACTCATTCTTGAGAGTTTGGTACTTCTACTTCTGGCTTCTGCTAGAAACTGGAAGAGGGGAACCCCAACCCTGTCTGCAGTATTTCAGAATCTTGGAAGAAATCCCATTTGGGTTCAGGGTTATGAACCATGTCAGATGGCAGGAAGGTCCTGGCTCTCTCTTGGGATGTTCGCCCACCTCCATATGAAGATGTAAAGCCGTTAAGGCTGGTCCTACTGCTGTGCTGCCCGAGATCTGCTCTGTCCATCCTCATCCACCTCACAGCTTCCACAGCTGACTCTGCGGGACGTGCAGCTTGCTAGCCAGGTTATATAAACCTAGTTATCTACCTACACATCCTCCCATTGAAAAAGGTGGGTCTGCACACCTGAAAAAGAAGAAAACCACGTGAGTATAAAGCAAAGTATAGACCGTGTCATCAATATTGAGGCCATGGCACAAACCAGACCAGCAGTAACTGCATTTACTCCAGCGGAACTGTACCAACATGATCCCAGCCCCTGCCACGGATGTCATTATTCAATACACAGCTAAGTCATAGAACAACAAGCCTGCTACACCCTCCATTTTCTTACAGGTACAGCAAACTTGGCTTACTCTGGGGTGTGTGAAGAGACCAGCCCCAGGCAACCAGCAATGCTGTGCTCTGTGCAGCTGGTGTTAGGATCAGCAGCATCTGGTGGGAGTGCAGCTACGCAGGACTCACCAAAACAACCACAAAAAAGCCTCTTTTCTTGTAGAGTACAGCTGAATTCCCTTTCTCCCATTCCCTTAACAGATGTCAGAAAAAAAAGCATGAATGGCAGCAGCTCTGTGCTTGACTCACAGCTTTCACACTTGCTGCAGAGCTGGCCTAGTGTTTCTGAACCCAGTTCTGGAAGGTGTTGCTTTTTGAAAAGAAAAATACAGAGAAAGAAAAAAAACCACCTTAAACACTTAATAGTAAAGTCCTTCAAAAGAAAAGTTGCTTCAAGACAAAAAACATTTGCCAAGTTTCAACTAAATATGAATTTACACGATGCTGTAATAAACACCTCGATATGGAGGTTTCAAAATGAGAATGCTGAGACAACTTTGCTCCGAGCAGTTCAAAAATATATATATAACTTTCTTTTTTTCCAAAGAAATATCAAACTACCCCAAGGAGACATTTCATAGTGCTTCAGTCATATATATTTTAAAAAAAGAAAACCCACACCAAAACAGAGAAAGCAAAATGAAAAGCCATGGATTCATCTGTTGCCCATTATCCCAGTTGTGCAGGAGGATGTAGGCAGGAGCAGGACTTTCTCCCCAGAACCAGATCCCAGGTCAGGATGCTACTGCAGCAGATTAACCTGTAAACACCATAGGAAGGAAATGTTTCCAGGCAAGAGAAGTGATCTACCACTGCAGAACCTACCTGGCCATTTGACCTCGTCCAGACTCCAGCCAGGGTTCCCATGGACTCTGCGACACACAGCACTGATTTCTGAGCCCAGCACCTCCTTCCCCAAGCACCACACCAAGTGGTGCCTGCTCTGGCTGTGGGCATCGGAGTGGCTCCAGCAAGGCTCTCCAGCAACTAATAGTGATGCCTTGAGCCATCAAATGTTCCTTACACTGGAAGAGTCTAAATTCTTGACTGCTCAAATGTTGAACAGCTTGTCTTGTGCTTAGGCTGGTGTGCAAGGTGGAATCCCGAGAAAGCAGAACTCTGGGTGCAAATCATGAGCACACTGATCTTTTCTCAGGGCCAAGTCTGGCTGCCTGCTTTGCAGAAAACTACCAATTTGTTTTACATATAAAAATGCCCTTAAATCCAATTTAGGCATTAAGAGAAAAGGACCATAATGTGCCGTATGGTAGCTTTGCAGCCCCAAAGTCACCCCCAGCTCCTGAGGGGACAGCAGTGCTGCCGCAACCAGTCCAAAACTACTGTTGTGGTGCTGCCAGCTACAGCATCCCTGCAGAGACGGGCGGTAGGACTCTGCTGCCAGGGACACGAATGGCCCTACGCTGGTTTTAATCTGTCCAGCTCCCTCATGCCATCGCACACAGGCTGGATTGGGAAAGCTGCAGCGAGAGAGCAACCCGTGTTTCTGCAGGGGAAGAGACCGTGTTTGCAACCACAGCCATGAGTTAGCTAAACTTCTCCAAATAAAGGGGGGGGGAAAAGCAGCTACTTACATTGTTCCCCAGCCTTGGAGCAATGTCTCACTAGGATCAATTCAAACATAACAGGTTTCTGGGTTTAGAGCTAAAATTAATCTTACACCAGGAGAATGAATTAAAGAAATGAAGAGCTTGCTGCATTCATTGTTAGAAAAATAATCTTGTGCTGAAAGCTTCCTTTTCTACTTTCCAACTGGCCACCGCCACCTTGCTTTCATTCAAGAAAATTCCGAGTGAAAATGTAAAACCGCTTCCAGGTGGTTTTGGTTAAAGCAAACAAAGAGCCACAAATTGTGTCGGTGCCTGGTTTCAGGCATGGCAGAAGGTGGAGGGTTAGCCAGAAAGAGATGAACCTCTGCTGCTGAGATACAGCCACTGGCCTAATTAGGTGGAATAGCTATTAGCAATTCCACCTAATTAGATAATTAGATTAATTATCTAATTAACTGAGATTGTTGTTAGACAAAGGCAGGTAGAGCCTCAGAGGTGATAAGGAAGATATCAGGGCAAGGTTACTCTGTGATTTATATTGATTTCTTTAACAGTTCAGGAACTCCCCTGGTTCCCACATTTATTTACCCTAGTCTCGCTCCTCCGGGGTTGGTTTAAAGTGATTAAAGCAGGGAAGGGGAGCTGTTTTGGTTTTTTTTAATAGAGGAAAACAATTTTAAAAATTTCACTGCAAGTTCCCCCCATGCTATTGAAAAGTCAGGACTCAGTGGAGGGGAGCAGCCGGACTGGGCAGGGGCATGCCATGGGGACAAGGACCAGCAGCATCCCCCCACTTCCTGTGCTTGGATTCTGCTGCCCATCTACCCTGCAGACCTTTTTGGCTCCCCAGTTTGTCTTTGGGAAGAGAAATGATGTGAACTAACGATGCGCCAGCACCGAACGGTGGCTGGGGTGCCAGCAGATTTTTCTCCATCACGTATTCTTTGCTCACAGTGCTGGTGGGAACCACAAGCCAATTAAGGAGGCCTTGTTGAGGCAGACGTGGCGTAAAAGTAGCATTAGAGCATCCTGCCCCAGAGACCCGGCAATCCTAAATACCCAAGGGCTAGCGCCAGGCAGGTTTGCAAGTTTAATAAGCCAAGTCTTCCTCGCTCAGGCGTGAAGCTAATATTATGCCAGGCAGGCTTGAGTGGAGGAGGCACAGCCGGAGTCTCTGGCTTCCACAACTTCAGCCCCCTGCTTTGAATTTCACAACGATAGAGTCAGGCCCACAGCGGAGCCCAGATTTGGGGAGGTGCAGGAGGATGTGCAACCAGATTGACCCTGCGCTTCCCATCCTACATCTATTGTTAGATGCATCAAGGAATTTGACCCACTTTGGGAGTTTCTGGTGGTTTTTCACATTCCATTTGTCCTTTCTGACTAACATTTCGCGCTTGTGTGTCACAGCCCTGGCTCTGCTCCCTGTGGTGGATGCTCAGATTGCTGGAAAAAGATCCAGCTGCTGTGTCCGACTGTGTTTAGAGCTTCTCGGCTCTGAGTGGATCCAAGACACTACTCACACTGGGTTTTGAGGCATCCTCTCCACTTTCGGACCTTACACTTGCTCACATCAAATACACAAGCTTTGCAGACTGCAACATAATTTTTGCAGAGCCCCATAACAAATGCAGTCACAGGTGGGCTCTTCCCTGACTTTTGGAGCTTGGCTGGTCTCTGCTCGTGCTGCAGAGCACTCAGAGATCTGGTGAGCAGAATGCCCTCGGTGCAGGGCCAGGTCTCCTGCTCACCTCCCTGTAGGAATCCTCACAGATCAGCCGTATGGCAGAAGAAAATGGTTTACACACTTTGTCAAGAGCTCAAAGGTGACTTATGGTTTATCTTCTCTAGCATTAGTTGGTCCCACAGCTAAACCAGCCCCTTCCCACTACAAATGCCTCACCATCGCTTCCCCTGACTTCTCCTGTGCACCTCTGAAGTTTCTCTTTCGTGTGCCCTCATAACACTCGACTTCTTCATTCAGCCTTAATACCTGTGCATAGTAATAGCTTGGTAACTTTATAATAGCTCCAGCCTCTCTCCTGAGAGGTACAGAAATAAACCTGTCTTTCCCAGTTGCAGAGTTACATTAACAGATCCATGATTAGTCAAACCACAATCAATAAAATTCTTAGCACCCATTGCCCCTGCTCCGGTGAGCGTGCCTTGGCATCCTTTTCAGCAAGATGCTCCACCCAGGCCTCAGCAGCATCCCGGGGAAGAGCTAGATATCATGCCAGTGTCTGGGGTACCCCGTGGGGCCGGACAGGCCATGCCCGAGCACAGGGCAGCGGGTTCCCACTGTCCTGCCTGCAGCCTCCATGCCCCAGAGGCCATGGCCACCATCTCAAGCAGGAGAACTTGCTGTTTGCTCACCAAACGTTTGTGTCTCTACGGGAGCTAAAGGGTTGGGAGCACAGACCAGCCACATCGTGGCGAGCAGCCGTCCATCTGTTAAGAGTATTGGAGCAAGCGACTTTCAAAGCCAACAGATACTTTTTCGCAGAGTTTTTTCCACTGTAGAGAATATCACAAAAGCTTCTATTTTGTTGTGTCATAATACTGGTAACTAAGAGAGATTTTTATCATTTTCAGCAAACTCTGAAACCCTTCCAGGGCCTCAGGGAGGGAGGACGTGATGCCTGGAGAGGAGAAGACTGGTCTCCAGCAGCCCCGGAGAGTCACCTCACCTCCAGAAAAACTTCCCCCAACAGTTTTGGCCTCATTGGAAATCTGTCACCGCTGTGCCAAGGCTGTCCCCCATTAGCCAGCAGGATGGAGTGAGACCACGGGCCAAGAGTAATGAATTTAAGTCATGCCAAGAAGCAGACTTCTAATCCCTATCGCAAAATCTGGCTCGTCTGCTACTGTTTTCATCTGGTCCAACAAGTTTGCAGGCATTGGACTGCAAGAAATCAAGTGACTTAAAGCTGGAGGCTGATCATCAACAGAATCGTGGCATTAATGTGCCGATGACATTTGGTGCCGAAGGACCTGGGTGGGCAGTTATTTCATTTTCGGAGTTTGGAAATCAAGCAGCACGTCTTGCTATAGCCCCGGAGTCCAAACCCTGGCGGACAGTAAATCAGGGAACGGTGCACAGGCAGCACATTGGCAGTCCTCGGCATAAATATCAATTTTCACACTGTGGTCAGGTTCTGTAAGTGTGGGGAATTGATGTGGCAACGGGATTTTAACAAGGTCTGGTTGTGATTAATCCCTTTCTAGGCAGTTCCTCTAAACGACTTGATTCCTTACGATCTTTCAGTAATTACGAGATTAAACCAAACTCTAAGAGACTGCAACAAACAGTTTCATTAAACTATCTAAGTCTGGAAAACAAGGTTACTTGCTGGGAATTATTAAAACAGCACAAAAATGTAGAGCTTACCTGAAATGGAAGGTATATTGCAATGAGTAAGAAATATCATATTGCAATTAATGCTGTACAGGACACTACAGCAGGCTGAAGCCTACCTGTGAAAGAGGATTGCAACACTGGAGCAAAACCCATGGCCAAGCCTGGCTCCTGCAGTGCAGCATCTGCTGGGCTGCTCCCAGCCTTGGACCCCCATCCTGAGTGGGGGGAGGTAGGAATAAGCAGCAGCCCGACAGGGCGAGCTCATAGGATCATAGAATCACAGAGTGGTTTGTGTTGGAAAGGACCTTAAAGATCATCGAGTTCCAACCCCCTGCCATGGGCAGGGACACCTCCCACTAGCCCAGGTTGCTCAAAGCCTCATCCAGCCTGGCCTTGAACCCCTCCAGGGATGGGGCATCCACAGCTTCTCTGGGCAACCTGGGCCACTGCCTCACCACCCTTCACAGGAAAAAAAAAAAAAAATTTAGTATCTAATCTAAATCTCCCCTCTTTCAGCTTAAAACCGTTACCCCTCATCCTGTCACTGCACCCCCTGATCAAGAGTCCCTCCCCATCTCTCCTGTAGCCCCCTTTCCACACTGGAAGGTGCTCTAAGGTCTTCCCAAAGCCTTCTCTTCTCCAGGCTGCACAACCCCAACTCTCTCAGCCTGTCCTCGTACGGAAGGTGCTCCAGAGAAATGTATGGGAGGTTTATCCAGAGATAAAGCAGAAGTCTATAAATAAACTGAAGACAGTCACTCAGGTTCCTGCTCTTACATAGTCCATCCTCTTGCTTTTACCCCTGTAGCAGAGAAGATTCCCTGCCCAGAAGGCAGCCCGGCCGCTGCCAGAACATGCTGTCAGCAGGGAGAGAGAGTTTGCTTTGCAAGGGAAGCAAACTGCTTCCTCCAGCCCATATCCGTCGCTCTTTATCTACCCGCAGCTGCTCGCAGACTGGCCCCGCAGATAAGGCAGGCAGCGCTCCCTGTCCTTCCCATTCCTCCAGCTGGTGAGCTCTGGCAGCTCCACGTTTTCTGGACCCAGGGACAACTGCACTGCGTGGCAGACGAGCGTGTGGCCGAGTCCCACGGCTGTGCTGAGAGGTGCTGCGGTGTGGCAGCCGGCCATGGGGACAGAGAGCACATCTCAGCACGGCACACACGCAGCTCACCACACCTTTACTCCAGTCCCACTGCCATCCTTGAACTCCAGGAGGGTGGCAAGGGCTGCTCTGGGTCTTTCTGCTCCCTCCCAGATCCATCCCTCCTCTCCATCCTTTTGCCACCCCCTCCCCAGCTGTAGCAGGAGCTTGGTACACCCCCTTCTTCCAGCTTTGCAGTACGGCTCTAAGTGCATCCTCTGTAAAAAAGCCAAATTCATCCCAGGTGTCCACACAGAGGCTTAACCAGAGGGACACTTGGGATGGATTTAGCCCATTACACAGCGTGTTAATCATATTACTGCAGAAACCTGATGCAGTTCCCAAAGCACAAGCTGACAAATCCTCCTGGAGCCCGGCAGGCCTCAGAGCATCGTTCCAGCGTGCCAGAGGTTCTTTTATTCATTAATCATATTTGCTTAATAACCTTGTATCTCTCCAGCGGAGGGAACTGCCAGGCTCACATAAGGTAATTGTGGGATGGCTCTTCTGGAGAGCTGGAAGTACCGGTGTTCTCTGCCGGCGCGGGTGGCACAGCTCTGTGGTCATTTCCCTCCCCGACCTCTGCTGCAAGGGCACGGGGAGGGATGCGAAGCTCTGCAGATGCTGGGTGCCTGTCTGATAGCGCTTCTCCCTCAATTTGGCAGGAAAATTGATGACAGTGAATTTATGATGTTCTGGGTCTGAGCTGCCTCTTGATTGACAAGCCCACACACAGCAGCGGCATGTTTAGTGCAGGTAATTACTGATGATGTCAGGGAAAAATTGCCAAGAAGATCCTGTACGCAGCCTGTTAATTGTACCTGTTCCTCTCACTAAAAGTTTTGATAGGTGTAATCCATCAAATATGCTTTATGCAACTTCGCCGTGCTTGACTAAAGGCCAATTTTATTGCTTTAGCAATCGATGGGAGCAGCACAGTTGGGAGCAGAAGATGGTGTTTCCCATCTCCTGTATCAGCACCTGGTGTGCAAGAGGCAGGCACTGATTCCAGAGCCAGCGTCTCCCTGCTGCTCACTTGCTCTGTGCAGTGTCTGCTGTCGCTGTCCCAGGAGCAAATTTGCTCTTGTAGTCTAGTGAAGCCCCTGAGATTAGCGCTCGTGTCGATACAGCATGGGGTCTCACTTTGTAGCTGAGCTTCAGGAACTTCCCTTTGATGAGGCTCATCGAGAATCAAGCTTTTTAAATATCCTGTGATTATATCACTGAAAATCTCTCACTGGCACATTTTCCAAACGCTCTGCTGTTTGTGTGATGTTTATCAATCAGCCCAGGGATCTCCACCCCCCAGTACAGCCGTTTCCACACAACACTGCTGGGGGGTTGGTCCCAGAGCAAGACAGGCTGACACCCCTCTGCAACCCCCAGTGTATTCTTTTCCCCCACTGTCCATCAGGGAAAGGATTCCCTGGCAAATACTGTGGCCAGAGCATGGAATAAGGGGTTTGTTTGCTCGTTCCCATTCAGTATTGTCCACCTAACCCATGATTTGGTTGCACCCCGGCAGCTGCGGCACCATTTCTTGGAGGGCCGGGGACACCGGCTGGGACATGGGGAGGGTCTGGCGGCCACTGCTTCCTCTCTCTGACGGTTTTCCATCAGCAGCCTCACAGACGCAGTTAAACTGCAGCCTGGGCCAGGTTTAAATCAGCCCCAGATGGGCCGTCTCCTTCTTCCAGAGGGTGGGAAATCCGCTTCGGGTTCTGCCGACCTTGGAGGTGCAAGGTGATGCCCCTCAGAGTGGCAAGATGCAGCTTTTACCTGGTGCTCTGCTTGCTGCGAGCTCTGCAAATTCCTGGTTAATCCTCACGAGATGGACAATGAACTACATCCATTTCCAGTTCACAGACGGAAAAATGAGAGAGGACAAGCACCCTGGGACACCTGGGGAGCGCACAGGAGAGATGCTGCTCGGGACTCAATGAAATGCTGCTCCACTCCCTCTCCTCAGCTCATCCCACTGAAGCAGCACATCCCGGTCCAACGCAAAGCAGAAATGATGCTGATGGAGTCCGACGGGAATGTCAGTGCTCTTCCCATCAACGGCACATGGAGAACAGGGAAGGCGTATGTGTCTGGAGCTGCGTCACTCTTCTTTCTGAAATGTGCTACCTGAGTCCCCGTTCTGGAAATAGAAAGTCAGGGACCTGCTGGCACATGTGTACGGTGGGGAAGAACTTAGGAAATTTAATTGAAGTGCTTTTAAAAAGCAAAGGGAAAGCAGACACCCTCCCAAGACAAGGAGACTAAAAAGTGCCTTGGCTACTGGGAGCAGCTATAAATACAGGCTGGCTGGTTCTGGCAGAGTCATGATATCATTTAATAACATTGCTGGAAGGCTAATTGCATAGTTTAAAAGCAAACTTAATAAGTAGTAACTATGAAAATGCTAGTTCTGAAGTTACAGGATTATAAGAAAGCAGACTGGTCTATGCTGTATGTTAATGGCTGAATCCATGGATTAGAGCAATAATCTGCACTTGGTCGAGCTGTACAAACCTGCTTAATATTTCAGCAGTGAGATATTTTTGCCTTGGTTCTCACAAAGAAAAATACACTCATTTATTTCCGCGAAATAGCGTATTATGATGGATGCAACTGCCAAGCTATGGCTAATGGATGTAACATGATGGAAAACATCATTATTTAGGTGTGGGAAATTGTTCTTTAGGAATCCAGTATCTGTAGCAAACCTGCACTCCGTGAACCTCAATTCCACAACGCATTTCAGATGTGGATTTTAAGTGACTGTTTCTAATTAGTGTATCACAGAGCCCTGTCAAAATACCTTTTGGTGAATGGCAATAACGTGTGCACAGGATTTTAAATCCCATCTAGAGAGCAGCTGTGAAACACAATGCCTGGCTGAGCAGCAAGAACACAAACGTGGTGACCGGCCCCAGTGCCCATGGATGCTGCTGGTCCTGTGCCACTTGTCCCCCTGCACCCTCTTACAGCAAAGGCACCTGGAGAGACGATGCAGCACGGATCAGTCTGGTATCGCTACATCTGCGAGAGGCTGCTCCCGCGAGCCGTGCATCTCCCACGGGCCGTGCATCGCCCGTACTGCAGCACAGGTACCCCTGGGCCACGCGATGGGGGTGGGATGCCTGGCACCACTACGAGGTGTTCCCAGCTGTGCAGGGAAACCGTCAGCTCCCCAGTGACATGTGGCACAAGAGGAGGGCTTTTCTGCTATTTCCCACAGGAAAATTAAAAGGAGAGATCAAGACATGAGCACCGGGTACAGTAATGTGCCCAAGCAGCCAAGCTGCTACAGAGAAAATTCACCCTTGGTTTGGGATTTCTCTAGCTCCCCAGACAGATGGAGTCAAGCTGGTGTGACGCCTGCGGAGAGCTGCTCTCTGCCTGCAGGGCTCAGGAACCAGCCTGCACTGAGCTTCCCGTGGCCGTTTATTCTCAGCCCAGAACCGACTCACTGTAAACACCCCATCACACTGCTCAGCCTGGGTGACACAGGCCAGAGCCCAGCAGCCCTCGTCCCAACACACTTACTTGCAGTTTACCCAGCACTTCCTTGCAGCAGAGGAAACCTCTCTCTGCTCTCTCAATGAGGGCATGAGTATAAACACTTGCAGCTGGCTCCCATCAGCCGTGCAGAGGCGTGTGCTTCAGGTGTTTGATAAATGGTCCTTGCTTTCTCCAAATGCTCCTGCTGTATATCAAAAGAGGCATTAAACCTGCCTCTCCAGCCTTAGCAGGGCTCACTCCAGAGGTTTAGGTTGTGCTAGAATAACACGCTTTGCTGCTTTAGGGCTCATTTGTGCTCCTGGAGGTGTACAAGCAACTCCCATTGAATGCGGGCTGTCTAAGGGATGGGTTTCCCAGCACTTTGTGGATGCCTTAGCTAGTTCGAGAGGTGCACAGCACCCAAAGGCTGGGTGTTTTGGGATGCTGCCAAATCATCTGGAGGGAAACTCCAGCTGTAGTTACGTGGGCTGAGCCCTTCTGGTCACTGGGGCTTGGCTGGCACCAGCGTGACCAGCAGACACTAGCAACACTATTTCAACTTAGCTGATTGGGAAAATAATGATAATCGACTTGCACAAAACCTCCACCTCCAGCAGCTGTGTGACTGTCACTGTCATGTATTGAGTCCTCTCTTGCTTCTCCAAATTGCCCCGACAAGCCCAGCCCACACCTAGCCTCCATGACCACAGCGCAAAAGAAATGAAGCAGTAAATAATAATTACTTTGGAATCCCAATTCTTAGATCACTAGCACTATTTCTAGCACCCAGTATATGTTTTGAAGCAGTAGGCACACTCCTGACTGTTGAAGGAAAACACGCCATGCTGGATGCCACAGCCTGAGAGCAGGGGGGCTGCTGCAGCTCCCTGTCCCCAGCAGGCACGTGCACAGAATACACATATGCAGTATGTATGTATCTATACAGACATATGCATGTGGCTGGCCACACAGATTGCAGTCAGGCACCCAGAGCACCCACACAAATGGAGCCAGCACCAATGGCCTCATCCTGCTGCCCCCTCTGGCTGGACAGGGTAGAAGTCCGCTGGTGACAACACCTGTGTGCAAGGTGGGTCACAGACCCCTTCTCCTGCCAGCGGCAAACCCAGTCCCTGCACAGACCCTGCCGGGGAAGCCGTCACTCTGGGAGCCGGGCAAACGCAAAGGCTCAGCTCATAAGCCACCCCGCATGGCTCTCATTAGAGCTGGAACCTGTTGCAGAGCCAGGCTGGAAGGAGAATTGCATTAAGCTGTTGAACGACTAGAGCAAAGCTGCTGGGAGGAGAGCTGTGCTGCAGCCACTGTCACCCGCCGAGCCGGGAAAGCCATCCCAGGCAGCGCTCCCAGCCCAGAGCCATGGCCACCGCCATGGGTGCAGCACCCACATGGAGCCACCCCCTTCTGGAGGGGGATCCCCACACCAAACGAATGGGGACACCCCCTCCGAGCAGTGGGCAATCCCCCCGGGTCGGGGCATTGTTCCTGCCATGTTTTTTGTGTGTGCAGCGTGGGCTTGCCTGCCTGGGCTGCTGAGCAGCTGCTGGGGGGTTTTGTTTGGCTTTTTTTTTTCTCTCTCTCTTAGCTGGGAGCTTATTGTGCATTTCCAACAGCAACCGGGTGACCCAGGTGACAATTCAGCTGCCACTCGGCCTGGCACCAGCGCAACTCGGACACGTTTCAGACACCTGGCATCACACAAGGAGGGAGGGAGACAAAGGGGATCGATACCCTCTGCCCCAAAGGCAAACAAACTGCATCGATTAACTCCAGCGGCCACAGACTTGCAGAAATGATCTGGGTTTCAGCAGGTCTCATGGAGACAAACTCCTCCAAGTGTTTCTTTCCTTAGGGAGGGGTTTCAGCATCCCCCTGTGCCTCCTTCCCCAAGGAGAGCCATGGGGTGAGCCCCCCTTTGCTCCATCTCCCACATGTCCAAGGCCAAACCCTGCAGGAGCACACACAGGGGTAAAGAGGACCCAGAAAACCACCAGCCCCTCCGGGATCACTCCTCAGAGGAGACAAACATTAAGTAGAAAATATGTTTCTTTGACACAAGCTAAATATGAACAAGGTTTGGAGACAGGCATGTGGAGAGAGAAGCGATCCGAGCCTGTAGCTGCCAACACTTTGTTTCAGCTCCCGAGCATCCACAGCACCCTCGAAGCAGCTGAGCGGCTGCTGGGATGCGCACACAGCTCCCGTGGCTGCAGTCTGGGACTGGAGGCTGGGTCCTGCTTTCCTGGAAATGGGTCTTGGTCGGGGGGATCTTTACAGGCACATTCTGCTCCTGGGGCTCAGCTCAGGCTCAGACTTTCCCCTCCGCACCCCCCTTCTCCACGGCCCCTCCCAGCATTCCTTGCTTGATGGAGGGCAGGATTTAACACTTTTCTCTAAATTGGTCGCTCTGAACTGAATACCCTTCTAAATTTTGGAGGTGCTGATGTTCCCCTAGCATGACTCCATAGGACCCTCCACCCAGGCAATGAGCAAAACTCCCCAAACCCTGTGAACGTGTCACAATCCCCTGCAAGGGTGGGGGGACACACTGCTTTGTAGGACAAAATCCCATCCTGGCCAGAAGCGATGTATGCACTGAGCCTGCGGGTGATACAGCCACAAAAAATGATGAGCAACCCTTACACAAACCACCACGCAGGTAAGGCACTGCTCTCTCTGTGTACCCCCCAAAGTGGTGCTGGGCAGGAGGGTTTGGGGAAGAGGGTGGCTGCTCACGGTGGCTCCCAAGGGCCAGATTGGGGCCAGCAGAGCTGCCGGCAGCCCGCTGCTGCTCTGGGGAGGTCCCAGGGGCTTTCCTGCAGAGCCCTTGTGCTCCCGCTGCCTTTCCCTCTCCTCTCCCTTCACCCTTGTGCTGTTCTTCTGGCTGCCCAGCTTGATACTCAGCCAGCGAGGACATAAACCACTGATAAAAGGAGAGAGGCTTTTATTTATTATTCAGCCATCTCCAGGGTTTCAGTGCCACAATGCATTACCCTGCTTCCCGTATACATTATTTATTTCCTGGTTCAACACAGGTAAAGCTGAAGTGAATATGAAAGATGTTTGAAGCCCATACACAAAAGACTAATCCAGCCCAGCTTCCCCAAACTCAAATCCCTTCTCCGCTCAAAACCCGGACTAAAGATGAAATCCTGTTCCCGCTGAAGTCAAAGAGGGTTTTTAATAATGGATTTCAAGGGCTCAAAGCCTTAACAGATGTCTGGAGGAGGAGCGGTCCTGGGTGCAGCTGTCCCCTCCCAGGCAGCCCAAAGCAGGTCTGCCCAACCACCCCTCCGTTTTGGGGCAGAGCTGCCCCCGACCGCCTCCAACACAAATAATTCCGAGCTCTCAGGCAGCAGTGTCACCAGTGTCATGAAACCAAAACATCTTGGGATCTTGCTACTTTTTCTTTCTTTTTTTTTTTTTTTTTTTTTTTTTTTTTTTGGCATAGAGCATTTGAAGGGAAGCAAATCAGGAACCGGAGATGTTCTCAAGCCTTTGGGTCACAGCCTTACCACCATCTGCAAAGGAAGCAATCAAATTTCACCTCAACCCCAGTGAATTCCAGGCTGGCAGCAGTGGCCGTCCCTGCAGGCTGCCCATCATGCTGTCACCTCCCTGGGCTGGCCAGACCGACCCCAGCTATGGTCATGAATGCCAAGTCCCCATGGACACCATTTATTTAGAGAACAATGGTATTTCTTTGGATAACAATGGAATTTCTTTGGATAAGCTGTGTTTCCAGGAAGGAGGGAGAGGAATTTGATCCTCCACACCTCAGTCCCAAGAGGGGAGTGAGAAAAGATCAGCTGAGACCATTCAGGCAGTTACCTTCAATGAAAGTGATGTTCACCGGGAGTTACCTGGCAGAGGAAACGCTCCTTTTTTTTACACTCTGCTGCAAAGGATTGACAAAGTCAGACAGGGTGGGCTCGCAATGCTCAGCCCTCAGAAATGTGCTTTGCCATCCCCAGACATGCAGGCAGGGAGGTTGAAGGGTTGCTCCCCAGCGCTGGCTGCCCTTCTCGCCTCTCCCCCATCCCACCAGCTGTCCCATGGGGCCTTGGCACCCTGACGGGTAATTAGCAGAGCAAGCACAATTAATACACAGTGTTCAGAGAACACCTAGCCAGCATTCGTTCCTTCCTGGGAGACAAACGAGCCCCTTACCCAGGCCTGGGGGCTTGTCCCATGTGGTGGGGGCTCCACAGACAAAGTCCCTGCCAGGCTGGACTCCAGGGACCCCACCTCCACACCTGTCCCTGTCCCCTGCCTCCTTGCTCCAGGACTGGCTTTTGAATGCAGACTTCAGTTTCTTAATCCAGACTTCAGCTTTGCCCAGAGGCAGCAGGACCTGGGCAGATGGCCCACAGCTGCTTG
>NW_010111500.1:0-1194 GCF_000699245.1 Pterocles gutturalis
CCATTCTATGATTCTGTGATTCTATTTTGGCGCTCTTGCCCAAGCAAGAGAGAAACAAGGAGAGCACAGCTGTATGAGGTGGGGTTTCCCTATGGGGATGTCTACCCCTGGATGAAGTTGGCTTGCCTGCTGATGCTCCTATGTCAATTGTATGTACTACCAGCTTAAATCCCCTTGCTTCTCATTGGCATTGAAAACCAGTAACGTGGCATTGGACTGCTGATATTACCACCTCTCTCCCCTGTAAGGGCTGTTGGACTCTGCTTTTGGCTACAGAAGTGAGACAGGGTAGTTGGGAGTGGGGACTGAAACAGCAAATACAGCTGGGCTTTTTTTTTTCTTTCCTTTCCCTTTTTTTTAAGATTAGATGCAGACCCTGCAAATCAGAGAGAGCAAGACTGACCTGAAGATACAGAGTTAGTTTCCATAGCAATGAGACCTATGAGTTCTCAAAATATGCAAGTCTCTATTAGGCTAGAAGCAGATAAAAATAATTTGCTTACATAAGGGAATGCCAGATCTCATCCAGCAAAGTGCTTGATTTTAAGCACACGAGTATCACAGTAATGGATCTCCATAGGTACCTGACTCTTTCTTGCCTGGGAAAGAAACACTTTTGGTGACAAGTGCTTTTATGTCTCTAGCTGGCTCTTTTTCAGCCCTGACGCCCCTGCTCAGGACCTTTGCTTGTGCTTCCTGCTGTCGAGCTGATTTTAATGCAGATTTTGGGGGACTGAGAGCAATAGGCAGCACCAAACACCGTTCCTTCCACCAGGTTCCATTCCAGGTTGGCTGGGGGGTGCACCTTGGACCCTCCGCCTCATTGTTTGGGTGAGATCAGTATAATGGCAAAGAGGAAGGAGCGTGCCCTGAAAATATGTGTACTGAATCGGTATGTACTTGCAGGAAATCTCCTTGTCCCTCTTCCCCCTGTCTCTTCAGCAGGGTCTAGGTGGAGTTATAGAGACGTGGCTGGTGATGCACTGCATTTCCTCACCACAGACCCTGCAGCATCCCAGCCGGGTCGGCATGAAGGGAATGGGAAGTCTCTGCTGCCACACCATGCAGACCACACACTGTGGTGGTGCACCAAGAAGGTATGTCTGGCTGCTCTCTAGCTGTCCCCAGCAAATACCACGCTGCTGTTAATTCACCTAATGTAGTTGGATGGAACTAATCCAGAATAACATTGCA
>NW_010111500.1:1209-8236 GCF_000699245.1 Pterocles gutturalis
ATTCCAAATACTTCCATCTTCCATTTTCAATTGTTTTGCCATAAAAAGGCATAGGAAGCCACCAGTGAACATGCTTGAGTCAAGTCTTTCTGGAACCAGGGGTACTGAATCACATAATATTTTGTGAAAGTCATCTCTTAGAACACCACGTTCCATTAGAAAAATCTGAAATATGCTCTCTGTACTTATGAATTGCACCAAAGTTATTTAGCTCAGAAATTATTTTCACAGGTTACCATTGATTATAAGACTGAAGAGAATCAGTACTGAAAGGTAAGGCAGGGAAAGTAAAAAGCCTATGGTGAAAAATAATGCCCTGAATATTTCAGTTAGTTTCTAAAAAAAAACCAAAAAACACCAAAGGTGTTAATGACTTAAAGAATCTCAGCATATTAGGAAGAACTAATTTAATTTTCTAATAGTGCAACCTTTTGTGAGACACTCCATTAGCTAATTGAATGCATTTATTTGGTTCCAACTTGCGTGACTTTGTTTTCCTATCCACCTTCCTACAGTAAAAAGCAAATAAAACATTCCCCAACAGCAAATTGCTGCTTCTTTGTTCAGCAATCAATTTAAACTAGGATTACTTTCCAAGTGCTTAATAAGGTGCATGTTTTATGAATGCTTTACAAAAATGACAAAGCTGCAATACTGCCTGACGGTGCTGGCTGGCTTCCAGCAGTGGACTGAAGACACCATGGGATCACAGATTTTGTGGAAGCAATTCTTATGTTGTAGCTTGTCACTAGGCTACAAGAGTCTCAACAACACACAACTGTAATAACCAAAATAAGCAGTAAGTTGATAATGACTTCCTACTCCCAGCATGCTAGGAAGCATACCCGTGCCGTAGTTTAGAGAGTGATTATAGCTTTTGAAGACTAGCTGGCCCAGCTGTTCCCAGTACTGCTGCTACTACCAGCAATGTGGAGTTCAGCTTGGAGGAGCTGCTCAGGCTTTTCATGGATCGATCTGTCGCACCCAGTTGAGCCCCTGGCAGCTGTGGCAGCACTGCTGCTGCTCCAGGTTGTATAAGCAGGCAAGGGGAAAAAAAAGACACCACTTAATTTAATGTGCTGCGAGGGCTCCTTGTGCTATGGGGCACTGTGTGGTGAAGCAGTGTCCTGAGGGCAGCAGCTCCCGTTTGCAGTGTACGGAGGTGACAGCAAAGGGGAAGGAGGAAGTAGCCGAGCAGAGCCGTGTCCGTGTCTGCATGGCCTTGCTCTCCTGCAGCATGTCTGAGGCAATGCAGAAACGCAGTTAACGTGTGCTGAGCAGGGGCAGGACATGTTTCCAGTCTTGGGAGCAGGTGGGCATGTTTGGAGACCTACTGTGACTGTGAATGCACTTCAGTCATCACCTGCTGCTTCCCAGGCAAGTTCTAGGGAGTTCAGGCATTTCCCAGTTTCCATTTTCCAGTGGAGGTCATTGCCTCGCACTCATTAATATCCTGTATTTCCCAGGGGTTGTTCTTGGGGGGCAAGAGAGGAGGTACAACAAAGCTCCTTGAGCGGTCCTTCCCCACAAATGCCCTTAGTCCTTTTCACTGCTCCGTGTTTTACTCAGGTCTCCATTATGAATGCCTCAGCAGTCAAAGCTCCTGGTCATGGTGAACCTCTTAAAGTCTTACATATCGCTGGCGTGGTGTAAATTCTTTTCACATGCATGGTTGTGCTGGAAGAGCTCTGCCAGTCTCATAAGGGCCTTTTTTACTGTCGCTCTCTAATTTCTGTAACACATTTCTAGATGAAGATGATTATTGCTAATTATTGCTTTATAAACCTGAGATTCCTTTCAAGATGCATTAATCAAAGTAACTGTAAAATTAATTCTCACAAAAAAGTAAATGGAGTTCTGTGAAACAGGGTGCTCTCTTCAAAGGGGATTAAAAATTCCCAAGAGAGCTCTTCTAGCTGCTTGAAATGTATTGTAGTTCAGCTCTGGAATATTTCTATTGATTTATGAGAATATATCAGCTAAATACTCTATTCTCAATGGTTTTCTGCAGCAGTGGGTGCCAGCAGTAGACTTTCGTTAGATCTGTTGAGCTTCAAAGTCAAGGATGCCAATAATTTGCCTATTTCAGGAATCCTCAGAGAACGTCCCCACAGGGCACTGGTTAGAGCAAAATTTAAAAAATTAATAAGTGGTTACCATGGACTTTGGTACCGATGTGTTGCTTGATCTTCAGCAGCCTGTCGAATCGGTCCTCTCTGTCAAAGAGAAACAAAGAAAATGTGGTACAACGTTAACCTTAAGGCATAGATGCCACTGTCAGTACTGGGAAGGAAGACTAGGTCCATTTCCACCTGGAGGATGTAGGTGGCAATATGACAAGAAAACTAGAGAATGTGAAATGTAACAATTACTACTTGCTTCTACATTGTGCAAGGGTTGTAGAGACAGCGGGCTTGGCAGTGGTTTGAGTCCTTTAAAATTTTGAAAAGAATTATCTAAGGGATAATAAAGTGTCACTTCGAGGAATGCCTTCCTGCAGATTTTTTAGGCAGAAGAGTTGTTGGAAATGTGAGGGATTATTTAAAGCATACCTAAAGGTCACAAATGGAAAACAGAAAAGGGATAAAACCCAAAGTCCATGACAGACTGTGCCTCTGAGATCACGGGACACCAATACAGCCAGAATAGCAAATTTCACTGTAAATAAGTCAAGGTTCAATCTTCAGTAATAAGCTGTTTTTTAAGCTTGCTTGAGCGAGATAACCACATGTATTACATTTGTCTTGGGGAGAAAGGCAATAGCGCAGCGTATGTGTTTGTCAGCAACACCTACGCTCTGATTAGTCTTTATGTGAATTCCTGTCATGCTTATCTGCAGGCAGGACTTGGACCATATGGAAAGAATTGTTACAAATAGCCGAATCAGAGCTCTGCTGAATCTCAGCAAAACAGGGTGGCTTAATTGTCCTCACTGACTTCCCTGCTACTTCATCTTATTTGCTCAGCGTACATTGTTCAGGTCCTGCACAATCGAACAGCAAAAAATATCAGGCATAGATTAAACGGTGACAATTGCTTGGGCGATTTCTTTCTCCGTAGCCCACAGAATTCAAGTAGTGTTGAAGTTGTAGCTCATGATTTGTCTGACTACATACAGCTTGGGCAAAGACTTTGACCTGGGCCATGTCCTCCAGTTTGTCTCCCCACTCACAACTGTCCTTCCCTTCATCCTTGCTATCCTGTTCTCCTCTTTCTCTTTGATTTCCTTAGGAATGGACTAAAACAATCCTGTCTGTTTGCTCGCCTCCTTCAACTTCTGAAGAATTTAGATGTGTGCTTGAAAAAATAAGCATCCCTGTTCCTAACTGAAGGCTGAGAAGAGATCCCATTTTGCGTGTGAACCAGCGCCGCCAGTCCAGTAAATGTGAGTCTGACCATTAGGGAACAATGGCTCGAAGGGAAAATTGGATTTCCCTCGTTTGGGTGTCGTAGCCCAGTTAGAGACATTGCGAGGAGGCAGCTGGGTAGATGTTGGTGTTTGGATTCAGACATTCAGATTTAATCCCCTTTGCTTAGACAGAGCGGGACTTGCCAGCACTCCTGTGGCTGCCACAGCAACCCACAGCACAAAAGGAGACCCCATTTCCTGCCCCAGGGCCCCCACAGCAGCCCCCTGAGTTGTCTCAGCTGACATCCTTGGTGACAGCAAAGCAGCCTGCATGGGGACATCCATCACGGCAGTCACTAGGAGTTGCATTTTTTGGGGTTGTTTTTTTTCCCTGATAAGGCATGTTTGAGAGACAAGGGGAGCATACAGCAGCTCTGTTTCTCAGAGATGTCAGAGGAGATAAACTGGACTTTTTCTGTGGTTTTCTCTGGCAGACATGAGCAATTTGCTGCACAAACTCTAGTAAAAGTACTAGCAGCAAATTACTCTAAAAAACTTTAATTGGTATTGACTCCCCTGTACTGTTTGTGAAAAAGGGAGATGATTCCCGCCTTGGGGAAGTTTAAACTCCCAGGGTACTTTTGCTTACTACAGCTCGAGAAACAGAGCTCCACTGAGCGTATCTGCCTGCCCCGTACCCGCTGCGTGTGTTCAGGCTCAGGTTCACAGAGTCAAGTGCCTCAAATCAGCTGAAGCCACATTGCCTTCAGGGTCAAAAGCACAAGTCCCTGACACCACCTACCCTGGGCTTGTTTTTCCTTGTCTGAACAGGCATCCTGGCTATTTCTAGAAAGGGCAAGCGGCATCAAGGAGCGGGGGATTTGGGCCAAGCGCGAGGTCAAAGCTGACATGACAGAGCAATTAGATAATCAGCTTCTGAAATCAGTGGCTATTAAGCATATGCAGCCCAGACGTCCCAGTGATTGGCATGTAACAGTGTTGATGCTTAGGGTCTATTATCTGAACCAGCAGCTCCTTGCTCCAAATACAGGTGGTTTTTGGGAAGAGCGGACGATCTGCCTTCAGTCCCTCTCCCCGCCGCCATGGCCATTAAGGATGGCAGGGCGGGTGGAGTTGTCTTCAGGGTTGGATTTGGCCCATGGGTCACAGTGCAAAGCTTTCTGTGTTAGGAGAGGGCTTATCACTGCAGAAGCATTTAGATTGTTAGCATTTGATAAAAGCTTAATCAAATTGGCATTTTGAGGGGTTTTGTTTTTATGGCCCTGGCTGTCATGGAAACAAGCACAATTAAGAAAGAATAAGCTAGAGTAACATCAGAAAAAAGAGGCAAAACAGCTGTTTTGATCAGTAACTTAAGGAATGCTGCTCTTTGGGTCTAGAGTGGGGTTTGGCAGGAGCAGGGGGCTGGGGAAGCCAACAGTTACCCCCAGCAAACCAAACTCCACACACGTTGCTGACTGGCAGAGGTGTCTCACACTGGATGACCTGGCCAGGCTTAAATACGCTCAGTCCAGAGATACAAGCTTTGTGTTGAGTCCCTTCCCATATTAAAATAAAGTATGGCTTTTGCTATCATATATAATTTTCCTTGCTCTTAGTAAGCGCTTATGCAGACCCATAAACGTGCCCAGCACTTCACCGATCAGAGAAATTGCCCCCCTGCAGCGATTGCTCTGCAGGGGGGTAGAGGTAAGGACTTCTTGCAGTAAGATTGCATAGCACAAAAGACAGCTAGCTTCGGAGATGGAAGTGCATAGCTCTTCTGCACTGTGGTGATTTTCACTCTCCAGCTATTATGAAATAGGGCTGGGTGGTTATTTTTGTAATTATTTTATTTACTGGAAAGCAGCTAGTGATATTTATGAATTTGAGCTCAATTTTGCAAAACCTTCTACTGGGGAAAAAAAAGAAGTTGTTGTAACAACAGTTTCAAAATATATATTTTTTTTTTCTGTTTTGAAGGAAAAGTAAGTAGTTTTGGTTTTCCAATCCTAGAAAAATATTTTTGGTTTTGGTTTACCCAAAATATTTTTTCTCCTGAGTTTCCAAGTTCATTGGCCAAATACAAATAACAGGTTCTTTCATTCTTTTCCGTAGAGACAAAGAGAGTCTGTTCTATCTCTGTAATTTTAACTAAGGAATTTCCTTCGCATTTATTCAAACTGATTCTTCTGTCTGAAGGGTTACTGTATTTTTTATCACAAAAAATCCACCTTACTACAAAATAATATTTAAGTCTCTACAAAGACATTATTTAAAACATCATCTAGAGAAATCATCCTGAAGAAACCAGAAGCATTTGTCTATAAAGAGATTGCATTTGTTTGGTGCAATCAAGGAGACATAAATAAGGGTTGCAAAGTGTCATCTCTATGGTGACAGCATTAAAGCCCTTGTTCAGCATGCAATGTGCTTTCACTTTCAGAAATTTGTGGGTGTTAACACTGGCAGAAGCACTGAGAGTTAAGAATTGCCACTATGTACAGTATGTTAGAAAGCATTACTCTAATAAGTCCGGGTGTCTTAAACACTCTTGGTTAGAGTATCTCAATGGTGTATCTATGGTGTAAAGGAAAGTAAATATAAGCACCCTATTTTAGCTTAAAATTAATTAAAGATCGTACGATAAATAATGAGCTAAAGCCTTTATTTTTCTAACAAATTGTTCTAAAAGCTATTTATTTTAACGTTACTAAGCAGCTTAAATTGTTTTTATTTTAATCTGTGTTGAGAGCAATATCTGCAGATCAGAAATTAAAGTGGTGAAATTATTTATTGATGCTTAGGTGTTTAAGAGAGAGACTTGGAATCTATGTCTGTTATAGATTTTACATGAAGAAAATGGTTCAGATCCATTTTACTACCAATAGACTGTAAAAGCTGTGGACTATAAAGAAGAAACCCCATTGAATACTGAGAGTTCATTCTGTACTGGAGAGTTTATTTATGAATAGATGTCTGATAATGGAAAAAAAGCTGTGGTATTATGCTAAATTTAACTACCCTTTGCCACACAGGGGACCAGGGGGCAAGGCAGGAGGACCTCTGGTCACCTATGCAGAGCTCAGTTTTTGCTGACCTCTCTCATGGCTGGAGCTGCAGAATGTGTCAGGCTGCAATAGCACATTTTATGCAGCATCTTCTTCTGTAATTGAGGGAGATCTAACATCCCCCTTCTTTACTCTTAAAACCCGGACTGTGTGTCGGCACATGGCAGTGCCCCTGGGATGCACCTACTCACATTGGACAAGTCTTTCCTAAACAACTACTGCTTCCTAAGAACACACAGCTCTGCGCAGATGTACCAAAGCACCCCTTAGTACTGCACGTTGGTACTTTTTTTTTAAGAAGGAAGAGAATTCAGGTGCACGTTGTTAAATTCAGAAAAGCAATATCACAAATGTAATGTATAGGTATAACACACACTTATACCTATGCATGGAAGTTATGGACATGTGTAATACGTTTGCACACCCTTACTTGTGTTTTCACAAGTTAAGATTCACGCCAGATAGGTTTCAAAAAAATTTTTTGAGTAGTGGCAGGAGATGTTAGTCATTGCAACAGTTCTTGTCAGGACTGTACATCTATTCAGATTTTGCAGAAAAAATGGCCTATGAAGACTCAGAGTTTGACCTGGAAAGGTAAGGTACAGCA
>NW_010111500.1:8253-8753 GCF_000699245.1 Pterocles gutturalis
AAGGGTGTCTTTGGGGATCAAATGAGGCTTGCAGTGTGTTCTGAATGTTGCTGACTTTTATCTCCCTTCATCACACTAAATCACAAAGTATCAACCCTTAGAAACTAAAGACATACCAATGTCATACCAGATATCACTCCCTTTCAGATAGGTCTGATACAGTTAGGCTTCTTGATGTCTATGGCCAGTTAACTCAGACCAGCAGCTCCATCCACTTTGTACAATTCCACCTGTAGCTACTTTCATGCCATACTACTGAATATATTCCTTTGTTTGTGAATAGGGGAAAACAAATTGGGTGATTCCCTCTCTCTTCTTCTCTGCATCCATGTTGGAGGATCAAAAAAGAAAATCTAGCCTTCTGTCTTGCTTTTCTTTTTCCTGGGGAGCAGGGGACAGTCTGTTGTGTGCTTGGGAAGAGAACACTAGATCCCCACGAGGACCAAAAACGGCAGCTGTGAAGAGCTGATGACCCAGCGGCGGGGGTTTTTTACTTTAGC
>NW_010111500.1:8784-18710 GCF_000699245.1 Pterocles gutturalis
GAGTCAGCTGCAGATTCAAGGAAGCCCCACAACTTTTCTTCAAAGGTCCTCAAGAAGCACAAAAGGCCACTGAAGGTCAGAAGCTGGTTTCACACGAGCAGATATTAAGTCAAGGCAAACTTTATAACTGCAGAAAACTGCCTGAAACCAGACTCTGAAAGGTTTGTGTGCACATCTAACCCTTCTCGCTTGGTCTGTGTGGTGTGGGTCCTCTCTCCCAGGTTCACTCCCACTCCAATAACCTCTCACCAGCTTCCTGGATTACAGCAAATGCAGTCCTTTGCCTCCCCAAAATTATTCTTCTTTCCTTCACTTCAGGAGCCTGTGCATCTACCATTCCCAGCAGCTTTCTAATCCCAATTATTCTGCAGCTTTCCAGTTCCCAAGATCTCTCATTTCTACTTGCCCTTTCTAGCTGCCTCGCTCTGTCCTTGGGAAGCTTCCTCCCTGCCAAGCAGGCTCATTTGCTCCCAGGAGGGACCGATTTCCCTTCCCTTCACTGTGTCCACTTAATGAGTTACATCTATTTTCAACATGGTGTATAACAGACAAAAGTCATGAATAACTTAAATACTTTCTCTATTTTTGGTGTTTTAAGAAGGGTATACTTGGAAGGATACACAGTGTTCCATGTAGACACACTGCAGCACAATGTAAGAGCACCTTAACTATTGAAAAACCTTGTTTCAGGAAAAACATTGCAGTGTTTTTTCATACAGTCCTAAAAAAAAAATCAAACTCCTAGTCTATTTTGGGCTTCTAAAACCACTATGCAATAAACATAGCAATGTTAAATAGACCTGTATCATCACGTGTGGATTTGCATGTGTATGTACAAGAGAAATGTGGTGTGTGTAATATCTACATATATAAATATAAATTATTTCAGGAATCAAGCTGTGGGACTTTTTATTATAACCTAATGCAAATATGAATTCAGCTGTAACTAGCTGTGTAAGTCAGAGGTTCAAAATGAGGACCTAGAACAAGTGGAAAGAGGAACAAATTCAGGTGTCTGAAGCTTGTTATCTGCTTCTGCACCCCACGCCCTGCATGAGGCTGGGTGAGGGGCAGGTTCACAGAGTTACTGGGGGTCTTTAAGCATTGGCAAGCACACAAACCCTGTGGGATTCTGGTCACAGAGAGGGTGCAAATCTGATGCTTTGGGTCTCTTGGCAGTGTTTGGGAATTGGCCTGGCAGGATCACTTGATGGCTCATGTCTCGTTAGACCTCGCTCCTTCAGACAGCTCCTTCCATCTCTGTCTGCTCTAGTCGTGTGGAAAAATCCAGCCCATGACTACTAAGCCCTTAAAAGCAACTTCTATATTACGTTAAGTGGGATGTTTTAATCAGGTTATTTTTCAGGCATCTTTGTCCAGCTGGGAGCCTGACTTGGGGCAAACTGTTACAAAAATATTTCTTGAAGGTCTTGAAGGCCTGGGCTGATGTTTTCTTAGCTCAGTTTTCAATCTAACAGCTGTATTCTCTGTTGTTCCTTCCTTAGTCCACAATTAGTCTCGGCCCTAATGATAATTCAGAATAAAACTGCAAAGCAGAGCACAACTTTCTTCTGCAGCTCAGGTAATTTCATGTACAAAGTCTTCCTCACCTTAATGTGTGCTCCACCCTGGAGGTGTCTCCTGGTGAAATGGCTGAGCTCCCTCACACCCCACCCAATGTCGCCAGCGTAGGAAGGTCTGCGAGGTGATACGCCTGGAGGACAGGGGGCCGGGCGCCACAAGTAGTTGGCGTCACTGGTACCCTCTATTGCTGGAGCTGTCGCTCCTATGTACTGGGTGTGTTCAGGCTTCCTTGTTCTGTAATCACGTATACCATCTGGGCCTTATAGACAGAAAAGAAAGAGAAACACATTGCTTACATTTGTTACTGACCGGTTTCAGTATGCTTCATTTTCTTTTATCTTACTTATAATGCAACAATTTTATATAGCTTTTCCACTTTGCAAGAACATTGTACTTGTTATACCTTTTGTTAGAGTGGGTCTCCTGGAACGGGGGATCATGTATAGGTCTTTTCACTGAAACATTCCTTTTTCCTGCTCTAAATATCTGGCTATTGAAAAAGTGCCATGACACAAAACAAAATTAGCCTTCTTTTT
Organism: Pterocles gutturalis; assembly: GCF_000699245.1. NCBI lineage: Eukaryota > Metazoa > Chordata > Aves > Pterocliformes > Pteroclidae > Pterocles > Pterocles gutturalis. The sequence goes on from NW_010111500.1 coordinate 10,905, forward strand.
CTGGTAAAAAGCAACTTTTTGTTATTTTTGATTGAGTGCCTACCTGTTAAAATGGTGCTTTCAGATTTTTATACAAACATGTTCAGGAAATCCATACGTATTAGCAGAAGATATGAATTTAAAGTGGCTTTGGATTACTAAATTAAGTCAATATAGGTATTCAAATACAGAATTAGAGTGGCTTTCATTAGAATTGATTTCAATGTCAAGTTAAAATATCATTGAATACAAAGTCAGTTTAAACAAAGCCCAGTAATCTGAAGAGACTTTTCAGGTCATTCAGAGATGTATCTAGAAGGAACTTTAGTGCGGAATTAAGAAAGAATTTACAGAATGAGATGCTGTTCCAGCTGACCAAGTGCAAGTCCAGAAGGCACAGTATAAGAACGGCGAAGCGAAGCTGTACCCCCACCTTGCTGGTCTGCTGAGCCTTCAGGTGGGACATCTGTCTGGGAAGCATCCCAGCTCCCAACCAGCCTGGGCACCTGAGTCTTCCTTGGTTGAAACTCAAGATATGGGAGGGTGGAGACTAAGACACAGAGCTGACCTCGGAGTTTCACTCATGCCAAGATTCGCCAGTTGCCTCCATGCTGCTGTTTCACAGTCCCTAAGACGGAGGCAACGGTGCTCTTTGTGAGGAGCACTGTGAACTTCATAAACTCCTGTTATGGTCTGTATGGACTAAACATAAGTAAATCAAATCTTTAGAAAACTGGTTTAGCATCACAGATAGCTAGAAATTTCACCTGAGGGCTTGCGATTGCAAGCTGTGTCTCTCACCTCTCCAGAGAGGGCAAAAGAGTGTTACTCATAAATCACCCAAGCCCCTGTAGCATCCATTTACAGCCTGAGATTAGTATTGATATTTTTACTGATGAAACTGAGGGTTGTTAGAGCTTCACAGCATACAAAGGCAGATTCTGCCTTAATGGTTATTACAAAGCACTTGAATAACAGCTTCAAAAAAGATACCCCAAATTCAGTGTGACTAAGTTCTTAAGATCACGATTGCCTGAGAGGGACAGTCTTGTTACCATTTCCGCCATCACCTCTGTAACTCGGACTTTATAACAACTCAGCTATTGACTATCTCTTCGCCAGACAAACCCCGCATAGGTTTCCAGCTGAGGAGGGAATATCTGTTGTCTATGTTCGTGAAAAAAAAATTTAAAGCTCTAGAAACACTTCATTATTATAGTGGAAGACAGGTCTTTGGGCATCAACCAGAGTTCCTTTTGCACCACGCTCAGCCCTGAAGCTTTGTCACACAGAGAGATTATAAGGCATAGTGAGGGTTCAGGCCTCCGGAAAAGCCACAAGCCATGTTTTTAGTTAAAAGGACAAACCATCAGCAGGGTGCTGACAAAGGCTCCTATTGGAGCAGCAGCTGATGATGCCAGATGACTTCATTGCTAGTACAGATTTAAACCAAATCCCTACTGATATTTATGCTATTGCTTTTGCTAGTAGAACTGTATTGATCCAGGCTGACAATGACAAAAAAAAATTATCCTCCAAACTATCATAATTATCAGAAAATAAAAACAAAGGTGCAAAACAGGAGGGTGAGTTTTCACACGGAGAAGCTGTTGAAAATGGATGAAGCAAAAGAGGAAGAAAAAGGAATTCTTTTTGTGAAACACTTGGGGAGTTATTCTATATATTATAGTTTCTATAATTATATGTTAATGCAACTGAACTTTCAAGAATAATTTCCAAGCCATACGTCTTTTCAGGTTCCATATTAACTGAGAATAGAATACTATGTGCAGAGACAGTTGAAGCAAAGATCACTCCAGCTCAGTTCAAAGTTATGTTACCCTCTCAGTAAAGCCTGATGGTTTTTGTTTGAACTAGATTTCATTAACAGGGAAAGTCAGCTTTTAAAACCAGATTCGGTCCTATTCAGCATGGGGCTAAATTTTAAGCACGGGTAGTCCATCCAGTGCTTCCTTTAACAGTCGTATCTGTATTTCCAGCATCCTGTAATCAGCAGCCGAACTCTGAGGAGCAGGTACTAACTCAGCCTGCTTCTCTGAGTTAATAGCTGATGCATTGTGTGGTTCCACGGCCTCTGCATGATGGGGTCCTGCTAATTTACAACATTTTTCACTGCTAATTAAAGGTGGTGGAGAAGTTTTCCTGAGATTGTTTCACTAATCCAGTTTGCAGCACAGCCCCAAAACAGCCGCATCAGCACAAGTGCAGAGGCAGTGGGCTGTGTCATAGGTGCAAAAAGAAAAAGTAGGAACCTCTTAAATCAACTTTGCTGCCAGATAAAATACAGCTTGGAACTATGTCCTGATTTTTCCATCAGGTTTGTTATTTTTCAACTCCAGAGTCTGGTCTCTCATGTAACTGTACATTCCCCTTTCCGGAGAAGAGTCTTCACTAATTATGTGTGTTATTTTTCTGTCTGGGCTTCAGAAGAAACAATGTGTTTGAATAATTGGAAGAAATTGAATGGTAATTTAGTAGAAAGTCAAGCTGTCTCTCAGTGCTTCTCACCGTGCTATTGATGCTCTGTAAGGAATGCCTTCTTGTTTGTCATACAGAGAGCAAAGTTAAGACTTTTGTTCTTCTTTGTAGAATAAGGGAAAGGGTAAACAAAGAAAGTCAATTATAAATGTTCTGTTAATAAGGATGAAGATGGAATATATCTGTCACTGGGAAAAACCCTGGCTTGATTCCCGAGGGACTGCTTCTCAACAATTTTGGCTTAGCAAAGGCGTTCGAGCAGGCTATTCTTGGTCAGATAAAGAGAGGCGCTGCTGGCAGTGAACACTCTGTGGAGACTTAAAATCTCTGCAGTATGCTCCCTAGCTTGGTCCAGATGCACTGATTCTCTAGGCACAGTGAGAGACACATTTATTTGATCAAGGTTTGGGAGAAAGCTGCGGATATATTTCCAGAATGATGAATGGGGGAAGAGAGGATGGTAAGAATGACAATTATTCAAATAGCACTGAGACTGGTTTTCCTTTTGTTTTACTTACTGCTGAAATATTGATTATAAGCTACAGTACTTAATTTTATTTATATTAATGTAAATAAATAATCATATAAATCCTAGCAGTTTTACTCCCCAGCAAACACATATGGTAGTAGGGTGTATTTAAAAGCACAGAGAACCAAATCCTTGCTAAATAAGGAACCATTGCTTGAAATTACAACACCCTTTAGGGAGCTAGTGTCCTCCCACTCCCTCAACAACAACAGAAATAGTTCAGCCTACTGGCCAAACCACTTTCCAGATGACAATAATTTGACCAGCTGAAACTGGTGGTTAAGACTACTAGTCACGGTCGATACAGTTAAGCATATTTTCTGTAAGGTTTCAGAGAATCAAGGCCGAAATTGGTCTTGTCACCCTGTGACAAACATCTTTAACCTGACCTAAACCATATAAACATATAGGAAATACCATGAGTTGTGCTTGGTATTGCTCTGATTGACTCTTTTCAAATTAATTCCATGTGCTGACATTCTTTTTCTGGAGCTGCTGGTTCCAGTTTAGCTGGAACATCCCAATTGCTTTCCAGTATAAAATGGCCACAGCTGGTGTTATCTAGGAATAGCTATTTCATGATGGCTTAATGAAAAGCATAAGCAGGCCCAAGATGTGTGTTTACCACAAAACCTATTAATTTAAAAAAACTGAAGGTACTCCATGATTTGTAGGGGGAGCGAGCAGCCCTGAAAACGGATCCCCAGGGCCAGGGACTCTCAATCAGTGAAAATAAGGTTTTCTATTCTGTTTTAAAACTGGTAAGTCAAGCCAGACTGTTGCTAAGTATTAATTTGTGAATGAGAAATGGAGAAATAACAGCTTAAGCTCTATCTTAAGTCTATTAAGTCTAGTTACAGACTATAATTTCAAACATTACTCCAAATATGTCTCTCTGGTTTATTTTACTTCTACTATTTTCTTCAAAAGATGGAGGCAGTGTTTCAGCACCATAAACTGCTTTCCGTCTTTCATCCATTAAATATATGTCCTATGGAAAAACACCGAATGGCAGTTAGTAAGCAGAGGAAATCACTTGTCAGGGACAGCATAGGCATCAACAGTTCCTGCATCTCACTGCTGTTTTTCTGCCTCTTTTTCTGCTTATTTTTAGAGAAAAAAAAATCTCAGATCTCTCATCCTCTTGGGTATACCCATGCAAATGGCAACCATGACGTTCACCCACTTGGTACAGAAATCCACCCTCTGAGAGCTACCCTGAGATCCCTATCTAACAAGAGCCACCAATGCTTGGTGGGATGCCGTGTGCTGTTTCTCTGCAGCACTGCCAGCTTCAGCCCCTCTGCCTGCTGACCTGGGGCTGCCCATGGCGCTGAAACAACTGCTTCTCAATTGCATGGTAAAATGCTTTGGTTTTTTTCCTGGTTATTTTTAACACAGATCAGTTCACTGATCTCATCTTCCATGTGGCCTCGGGGGGGGAGGGGGGCTTGGGGAGAAAGAGTTGTGCCAAAACTAACAATGGGAGATGGGAACAAGTGGCTGAAGGTCAGAAGTGCTGAGCTGGCATTGTCATGAGGAGAATGGCACTCGAAGCAGTACTCCCACCCTGACACGCACACAGGTGTAAATGCCTTTGGGTCCCTGGGGGACTGCATGCAAACCAGGGGCCGCAGCAATCGGCAGGTGAAGGCTGGTGCAGAAGGGTGGTCGAAGTCTTTCAGTCTAAGCCTTCTGGAGGCTCTGAAACCACAGATAGCCCATCAGTCGTGGCACTTGTGTAGAGTATGGAAGTTCAGACTCTTGTGTAGTCATGCTGCTTCTTTAGCACTTTCCTTCTCTACAGATATGCTACGAAGATAGAGATAATGGGTCCCTTAGTCACTAGAAGTGTCATTTTAATACCCCAGTTAGACATCTTCAAAAGGTGACATGTATCACCTGCACCTTACTTCAAGTAGTATTTAACTCTGCTTTTATTTACTTAGCTTTTTCTTCTAAATTTGATTAAGAGCCTGAGGCAGGAAGAGAGCAGAAGAAATAAAAGCAAGCTCTACCCTTCTGTCACCTGCTAACAGTAATTCAAGCAGTTAATCAGGATCCTTTGTGAGAATGACTGAGATCATACAGTAAAGAAGTCCTTCTCGGTCAGGATTATAATTCAGTTTATCATCTTTGCTTCCTTGAGAAAATAGTTTCTGAGGCTGTATAAGAAGGTCAAGCCCCTTTTGACCTTAAGGTTGCCGGTTGGGTCAGGAGATCAGTAGAAATTCTAGGACACAGCTGTGGAGGTATGTGAGTGTACTATTTTTTTAAAGAATTGGATCATGACAAGAGTCATGTATTTTGTTGAAATCAGAACTGAGAAGCTTACAGATACTATTATATAAAGAAATCCTATTTTATTTTTAAGGAATTATTTAAGGGATTTTTTTTTTTTAAATCGTCTTCTAACCTTTAAACCGCTGGAAATGGAACAGCAATCATAGGCCTATCTGGAATGTTAGAAACTCAAAACATAAATGCTTGGCTCTTTATCTTGAGTCTTAGAACACATATGAATAAGGCCCTAATTGTGAACCAATCTGCTAACTTGTAAATCTCCAATAACACACTTGCTTCATTACATGCAACAGAACTATAAATAATCAGGTGAAATTTATTTTTCCCTTTACAAGGTATCAGTGTCACTAATAGCAAGCTGTGCATTCTCGACTAGCGATTATGTTGCTGTGATCAAGTTACTTCTGGTGCTTTAAAAATAACCTTGACTATTCCTCTTGTCTCAGAATTGCCTGGCAGAAGTCCTCCACAGGAGCAACGCCTGTGTCACACAATACTGTTGCAACGTTATTGGATTAAGGACAGTCAGCAAGAAGAGTCCAAAGCACTTTCTAAGATTAGTTTCTCAGGAAAAGTGCTTTCCCCAGAAAACCTATGCTCCTAAGAGACTAATATGATATTAGATAAAAAACAGGGTAGAAAAGCTCTTTGGTAGAAAAACCTCTTAGGACAGCATGTAGCACAGTAGTTGGATTGAACTAGGTTTATCCAACTTGACATTTTTTCTGAGATTTGCTCTTTTTTTAATGGTGTTAACAATGCTGCAGAAGAATTGACTAGGTAAACTGACAGGCTGGCTTTGTCCCTGAGCGCTGTTTATACAACTTAGACCATGCAGCTTTACCCCTATGTGCTCCTTTTTCTGACAAGGAGTGGGGATGGTACCGTGTTGGCTCGTAGTGAACAGGCAACTCAACATGACCTCCAGATATTATGCCACTGAACATGTTGGTGCTGCACCTATACGTTGAGTATTGTGTGATGTTCTGCTTCCCCATTCTTGCCAATCTCATGAAATTATCTGTTAAGATGAGAAAAGGTACTGAAAGTGTTGATGTGGATGTACCTGGGCCATTCTGTTAATTTTAACAGTTGAAAGCTAACAGTAATCTAGAGTTAAAGACAATGTATTTGACTCCACTTTTTCAGGAAGTCTAAATAAATTTTATGATCTCTCTCTCCGAGAAGTGACCAAAGAAGCTGTAGTAGAGAGCTGTTAAATAACGACCTTTCTGAAGAAGGTGAATAAGGACCAATTGCAGCATTTCATAAGCCAAAACCTAGAATTAAATTGCTAGGAAGGGATTTCAAACATCAAAGGAAATTCTTTTTCATGCAGTTCATAGCTAAATTGAGTCACCTTTTGCTGCAAAGAAGTTGCAAGGCAGAAAGTGCGAGTGACATTTAAGAGCAATTCTAGGTGATATGAGTTCTTAATCTGACCCCAAACTGCAGTTTTTATGTTCCTGTGACTTGCACCCCAATAGCAGGAACTACTGCTGTGTATGACTTGAAGAGCACATCTTCACATGTTCAGTGCTACCGAAATACATACACTGTATTGTAACACAATTTATAGCATCCTGATACTGTTTCTAGTCTCTTGGCATTTAAGGAAGAATGAGAATATCAAAGTACAATTGTCGTTTGATTACTACAAGATACAAGTGCACCAAAATGTATCAGTCTCTAAATTTCTACTATTAAAAAAAAATCATTATTAATGTGAATCTATACACAGATCATCACTGTAATTTAAAAGCAGGCTCCAAGACACATTCAGATTCACTTCATAAAGGTACATCTTTTTTAGTCCATCAGTTTTATTCTTCAGTCTGGTCTTTTATACCGGTGCATTTGAAATTCAAACGGAGCCATTGTAGGAAAACATTTCTGTAATTGCTGTTAACTAGAAACACTGAGACATCCTTGCTGGCACTCAGCAGGAGGTTTTAATTCAGCCCCTCAGACTAGAACCTTGTTCTCTCCTTGAATAATGCCAGGGCTTTTTCTTCAAACTTCTTACTTGACATGAAAAATGTAAGCAACGAAAGTAGGGTTCTTTCTATCTAGGCATCGAACTGTCCAATGAAACAAAAACTGTGGTACCATTTAACATACATCTTTTGCCACTACTTACCTTTTTTATCCATTTGATTCCATTTTAATCACTGATCTATCATGTTAAACAAGGGTTCCCTGAACAAACACCAGAAATGCATATATGCAGTTGTCTATACGTGGCAGTTATCCATACGTGGTACATAACACTGCTCTTCCCCTGTGCCCATAGGCTGAAGCAGCATCCCCACCACACGAGGGGCTCCAAGACTCTGGTGTCGTCACCTACCTGAGAATACCGCCCTTGCCCCCATGAGAGCATCCCCTGCCGAGGCTTTGCTGGGGGAGGAAGGCATGGTGCGGGCTCTCCCTGCCTGGGAAGGGTCCAGTCCTTGTTGCATCTGGGCTCCTCTGCCCACTGTCGCTATGGCGAC
>NW_010111501.1:0-7154 GCF_000699245.1 Pterocles gutturalis
CCCGGCCCGGAGAGAAGAACTGCTTCTGAGCGCTGCTGCCCCTTTGCGGTACATCCCCCCCCCCAATACACACAGGGGTGCAGGCAAGCATCCCGTGCTCCCACTCACTGCGGCTGGGGACCCTCCGGTGAACACAGATTACCGTCAGCCACAGTCTGCAGCCATCATCCGGAGGCTGACTTTAACTCCTAGGACAGCACTGGCACTTTTTTTTATTCCCCCCAAAAATCAGAGTTACTCTGACACAGCTCAGTGTTCACGGGCTGTTTTGCAGGGAGCATCCGTTTTCTGTTTTACAGGTATCCTTGTGTGCCTTGAGGTGACAGCATCTGCAGTGCACAAGGGACTTCAGAAACGCCAAATTCCAGCTGCAGCAGAGGTGTGTTGGGGAGGCCAAGGTAGGTGAGGAAGGTCGTGGGTGATCCCCATCACTCAGAGGACAGAGAAAAGCTCTTCCCTGGCAGACACCTGACAGCCATGAATTACAGCCAAGGACAGGGAATTTTTCAGTGGTTTTGTGACTTCTCTGAGACACAGGTTTGGGTGACGTGGCCACATCCTTTGTGTTTGTCCCTGTGGTGCCGGTCAGGTGACTCAGTGTAGCAGTCCCTGGTCCCCAAGGAATCGCATTTCCAGGGGAAAACCCTAAGCTTTGGGACTTAGTTCCTTCAGAACTTCAGGGCTTCAAAAGAGGCGAGGCTGGCTGGCCAGCAGGATGCCAGCTCCTCCTCTCTCGCAAGGTTTGGGGGGTGAGTGTGGTGTTACTAGGGTGTTTTTTTTATAATGTGTATGTCTCAGGAGGAGGGATGAATTAATCAAAGAATGCACAATCATAAGAGGTGGAAAACTTGTAGAAGGTACCAGAACATTACAGGTGGTTTTGTACATGCGAACCCTCACCATTAATGCAAAACGGGCTCTGTGTACGAAAGAAAGCAGCCAAACGTGCACGTGAGGTGTACTTCTACACTCATTTAGCATGGGTGATCAGGCATGTGAGCTGCTGGGCCTTGACACTATGGGGAAGAGCAGCCCATGAGCTAGCACTTGTTCTGCCTCCACGGAAACAGGACGTTTATCTGCATTAGTCCCCATCTCAGACTCCAGGCTCCTGCATAGACACTGTAAAGTGTGACAATATTAATGTAGGCTGCTGAGTGTTTGACACATTCCTCCTGCACTAGTGTTACCTCTGTAAAGGATGAAAAATTTCAAAGAACTAGAAAATAATACACCTTGCTCACAAACGAACTACAGGGATGGCAAGCATGGTCAGCAAAAGTGCTTTAATTCTTGCATACAAAACCATTAATCTCTTAAATGATAGGAGATACAAACAATGAAAAATAAAATATATCAAAGGAAGGACACGTTCCCTGGGACCTGTAATCCTCCAAGGACCCAAAGGACAGCTAATGGCATGTCCCAAGATCTAAGGCACTGTGGTGAGAACTGTCTGTGAGCAGAGGCCACCAGTTAAGGGCCGTGGAAAAGAACGATCCGGATGGCAGAGCCTGGTCCTCTCCTCAGGGTGATGCTGCAGGCATGTCGTTGGTTTCACGTGCTGCCGGTGCGCTCCACTCTCTGGTACTGGGTGTGTGCGCAGCTCACTCCTCTTCTGCATCTCTGCTTAAATGTGTTTCCTTCCCACACCCTGCTGGGCAATGGTAAAGGTCAGCTGCAGCTCACAGGGAACCCGGAGCTAGGCAGGGGTTTACAGCCATCGCCCATCCCAGCCACCCCCCATGGGGTGTGTGCTCCCTCCCCTTGGCATTGTGGCCACACAACCTCCCTCTGCCCCAGGGATGCTTGCCCTGCTGCCTCCTTCACACCCAGAGCTGCACAACCAGCTCTTGATCTTCCCCAGCCCATCACAGGCTTTGCAGGGAAATTACCAGGTGAGAGGCTGTGGCATGTGTTACACCAAGAGATGCCTCTGCCCAGAGGAGAAGGATCAGTCCAGGATTACTTTAAGATAGAGATATTGTCAGCAGCACTGACTAGACTTTGCAACAGCCCTGAGCTGCCCAGTGCCGTAGACCTCAGGGACTGCTGGTGGGAAGCACCCAGAGCCAGCACATCCAACAGCCCACGTACCGTTTCCTGGAGAACTGCTGGTCTATCTCCTCTAAGGACTGTCCTTTCGTTTCCGGAACAAAAAGGTAAATGAATATAACAGCCATCACTCCCATCAGTCCATAGAGAAGAAACATCCAGGAGAAACCGATGGCATCTGCAGAGAGATTCAAGGGCATGAAGGGTCCGTTGGAGGCAGGTCACATCGTGAGATACAAAGGAAGCTGGTTGCTTACTGCGAGTGGTCACTGGTGCCTGACAGGGGTAGCTGGTCTTGAGAAGCGCTCAAAAGGGCAGGAAAGCTCTTTATCTGTAAGGCCTGGACTGGGTATCAGGAAGGGCCAAGGATGGTTCACACCAGCCTTTGCCAGCAGCACCACAGAGAGAAGGCAGCCAAGCTCCAGAGCCCAGTAAAGCCCACAGAGTGCCTCAGTCAAGAGCTCTGCCAGCAAGAAATGTCATAAATGCTGCCAGTGTGGAGCTGCAAACTTCATGCTTTCCTCATCCTGCTGTATTACAGTGCAGCCCAGCAGGCAATGGATCATTATGATGAAATGAGTGCTTCAGGGGTCCAGAGCAGTGCTGCTGGTGCCTGTTTTTTTTCTGCTCTCAGAGGCATCAGAGTCACACCTACTCCAGCATCCCCAGGGTTCAGAATGCCACTTCATCTCCCAATGGCTTGTGGTGGCCACCTTCCCTAACCCGCTGTGGGAGTTGGAGGGAGAAGGGATGGCACTTACCAATGAGGTCCAGGAAGGAGAGGCTGATCAGTAAATTGGCAGCCCAGTTAAAGCTGTTACAGAAGGCAAAGGCTCTTCCTCTTATCCCAGCAGGATAGATCTCGCTGAGGACCAGCCAGGTCACTGCAGGGATTAGAGAAATCAGAAAGACCATTGTAGGGGTTAAGCAATTTATCTGGGAAATGGGCAAGATTTCAGCAGGGGTTTTAAACTTTGGCTTCACCCAGGACCCGCTGCTGGTGGTGTCAAACACTCATCGATCTCAGTGTCAGGTCCCAGCAGAACACTTCAAAACCCCCACGTTGAGCACTCCACAGAGGAATGAAATACCAATGGATGGGTCCAGGGAGCAAAGAAGGAAGCAGGGGAGTTGGTCATTCCATTCAGGGGAGATGGAAAAGATCTGGCATACCTGCTGTCAGGATGTGCTCTTTGTAAAGAAACGAGAAAGGGGTAGGATTAGGGAGACAATGGTGCGTTTGGGCTAAAATCAGACCTAAAGCAATATATATCTTAAAGTAGTCTCTCCTATCCCAGGGTTATTTCCCTTGAAGTAACTTGCAGAGTCACTATCAAACGTACTTGCTGTGCACTTCTGGTTTTCTTTGACTTAGGTGCTGTTTTCTCCCATCAAAGCATTTAAAGCAATAAATGCCAGAAAACACCAGAGCTCACATGGAAGCACAAACTAATCTCTACTCTCATCTGATGAACAATTTCAGAAAAAGACCAACTGATATTGAGAAACTTCCAGTGAGGCTCCACATCCAGTTCTGCCGCTGACTTTCTTCATCACACAGGAGAAGCCCATCAGTCCCTTTGTCCTCAGCCCTCTCTTTCTCTCTTCACCAGGGTGCTAGGATGATTAGGTAGTGCTTGTGGGATGCTCTGATTTTGCAATGAGCTTGACAGAAAAGAAAAATATTACAAAGGTAGTGACAGCATGGAAGAGGAAGTTATCCTAGTGCTGTACCAGCCCTGTAGCTGACAGAGCTGCAATGCTAGAAAATTATTCAGTGGGCTGAATGGGATGAATTTCCAATTCCCAAACACTGAGCTGCTTGGTAAACCAGGTACATAATGAACATTTCAAGCAGACTATAAAGATCAGCCTGAGTTTTATTCCCTGGATTAGTGCAAGGATATACAAACACCATACTTACTTGGTCCAAATCCAATCGAGAAGGCACTCACAAAAGCCATCATGCTCAGCAGCGTAATCCAATTTAAAACCATATGTTTTGCCCAGGGAGCACCACTGAAAGGAGGGACGGTGCTTCCCACTGTCTCTTCTTTGGTCTGACCTCCCAAGCCCCTTTTCTGAGTGAGGGAAGAATCAGGAACAACCTTTCTGCTTTCAGCACCGGCAAAAGCTTTTGTAAGGCTCCTCGTAGCAGCAAACCCAGCACCTGCTGGTAACGCCGGCAGGATGGGTGACACTGCAGCCTGGGAGGATACAGGCATCAGGGGGTGCTGGGTAAGGCTGTGGGATGCATTGGGGTCTGCAGCTGCCGTGCAGTCCCTGGCCATGGCGAGTGGAGAGACACGGCTGGTGAGGCCGATGGTGGTGACGGAGATGGCCATCACCACGCAGCCGGCCATGAGAAGCGCTCTCCTGCCAGCCTTGTCCGCAAAAGCCATCGCAATGAGCGTGGCCACCACCTTCATCACCCCCAGCCCAACAGAGGCCAGGATCGCCGAGGAGTTGCTCTGGAACCCCACCGAGTGGAAGATTTTGGAGGCGTAGCCCAGCACGTTCGGCTGCCCAGTGAACTGCTGGAAGAGCACCAGTCCCAGGCCCACCAGAGTCCGCCTTCTCATGTTGTCTCTGGTCCTGAAAAGGTCAAGAAATGAGTAATGCTTCTCCTTATAGGGCTCCCGCTTTGCTGCTGCTCTGTCCTCAGTGTCCTGCAATTGAATGAGGCCCTTCTGGCAGTCCGAGTCCCAGGAGTTTAACCTAACAGGGTTCACTGGGAGAAAGAGGATGCTGAGAAACTGCATGGCTGTCGGGGCAATGGCCAGTCCAAACATGTACCTCCAGCCCTCATCCACATCCGCAAAGACGTAATTCAGCGCATAGGACAGTAGGATACCTACGGTGATGCCCGCTTCGTAGAGAGACACCAGCAGCCCTCGCTGATGAGCACCCACCATTTCTGAGACATAGATGCAGCAGGCCATGGATGAAACAGAGATGGCAAAGCCCACAGTCACACGCCCAATGACCAGCCCGATAAATGACCTTGCCAACGTGAGAATAAGGCTGCCAACCAGCAGGACCAGGTTGCTGACCAGGATTGCTCTCCTCCGTCCATGGCGGTCAATGAGGATCCCCCCAACCAGCGAGGCGAGGAGAGCTCCAATAAGGAGGGCGCTCACGAGAATTTCTTGCTTGAAGCAGCTGAGGTGAAAATCTATCTGCAACTGCAGCAGTGCACCAGAGATAATCCCCAGCTCATATCCAAATATCAGCCCACCCAGGAGAGAGACTGTCGCAGACAAGAGGAGGACCAGTAGTGCACGACCTGGAAAACAAGCAAGCAACGCTAGGTTCAGTTTCCTGGCACTAGCAGGCAAGTTATCAGCATGCACAAGCTGGAAAAATCTCTCCCAGGACACCCAAAGTTTTCCATCTGCAAAGCCACGATGCTGAATTTCCCCAAAAGGCACTAGGTCACGTGCAGAGGTACTTGCAGATATCCACACAACCTACCAGGCCTGCACACCCCCTGACTGCAGGGGTACTCCTTTGGGGTGCAGAACTGTGAAAACAGGACTTTGGTAAGAAAGTTAAGACCTGTATTTAAGTGAAGGACCCTGATTTGTAGCGTCCAGTTGTATGGGGGATCCTCCACCGTCTCCCTTGTTTCTAATTGCAAAACACAGCTTCTGCTTTCTGGTTGTGAATTGTTCCACATTATCATTTTCATGTTTCAGCGCATGTGGCACCATCAGCTCTCACTGCAGGCTCTGCATTCTCACTCCCTACTTTGTCTTTAAGACAAGGCTCACAAAAGTTGCCTTGTGCTCACATGCACTCTCAGCATGACTTCGTGGGGGTGACCCCGATTTCTTCACCTCTCCTTCTACAGCACACAGCACCCAGGATCCCTGAGCCAGGCACAACCTTCTCAGGCTGGTCAAGGACCACAGGACAAACACCATCATGAGCTGAGCAGCTCACTGTTGCCTGCCCCAAATAAAAGAAGCGATTCTTTGACCTTGCCCTTCCCACACAGCTGAGCATGCAAGTTTCATAAGTATGTAAGTTTAGCTAAAATAAGAAAAAAACAATGGCAAAAGCAAACCAAACCCAAACCAACCTGCCCCAAACAACCCTAAAAAAACCAAGCGTGCTGCACATGCTTCTCACCCTGGGGAGAGGATGAAAGGGTGACCGTGTGTGAACTATTAGTCATGTTACAGCAGGGGGGACTGCACACAGTGTGAGAGCCAGCGCTGATGTGGGGACCTCTGGGAACAGCAGGAACAGTGACCCCCCCCCAGTTACAATTTTGAAGGCACAGGTAAAGTGTGTTAGCTTAGAGGTTTATGCTGGTTTCCAGCTATCTGTATTCTCACATTGGCTTTTTAAAATTAGAAATACTAACAGTTTTGGTAGACTGTATATGGAAAAAAATGTGGACACAACCATCAGACCATGGAAAACTTTCCTCACTCTGCCTAAGGGTTTTTTTCCCCCATCAGCCGTGTTTAATAGGAAGTGTCCCTATTTGGCCTTTAATTGCAGCTAGCAATAAAGGTTATTTCTCAGTAATGGCTATATTTATATTTGTATTTATTCTGTAACACTCTGCATTTAATTTGCGCTACTTACACCATCCCAGCTACATCAGTCCCTCGCACCATGCTCTGTATGACTACCTGCACAGCCCTTATCACTCCTTGTACACATGTTACGCAGATAATTAGAAAAAATATTTGCTCACTGAGAACAAAAGGTTTTGCATAAAGTGGGCATGCCATTGGTTTCCAGCCACAAATTCAGCTAGATACAGACAGCCCTGCTGCAAATGCCACAGCAGATTCCATCAGATTTTGCTGTATTCTTTGTTAACTTAATGAGCAGTAATAGTTTATACCCTTTGATTGAAATCCACCTTTGTATATAGTCGATTTTGATGTAGTTGGAGAACTTGAGGACTCTTCAGATCTTCATGAGGACAGAAAGTTTGGTGGGTCTCCCAAGGAGCTGTGCCAGGCGATACCCTGCCTATGCTCGGAGGTCCATGCTCCAGGACTGGGCAGCAACCAGTGCTGCTGACCTGGCTGGGACCGGGCTGACTTTTGAACTGCTGGAGTCACATCAATGTCAAC
>NW_010111501.1:7198-7455 GCF_000699245.1 Pterocles gutturalis
GTTCCCGCCCGCAGCCGGCGCCTGCCGGTATGTTCCCGGGATGGCCCGCGGGGCTGCGCCGCAGGAAATCACTTGTCTGGCTATGTTTGCTATGTGTGCTGCTGCGAGTGCTACAAAAAAACTGAAAGGGGGGGAGGGGGTGTGGAATGCAGTCCCAGCTTTTAGGAAAATTTGCAAACTTTTTGTTTTTTGAAAACTTTTTGCTCTTTGAAAACTTTTTGTTCTTTGGAAACTTTGTCTTGCAAGCAGGACGCGCC
>NW_010111502.1:0-661 GCF_000699245.1 Pterocles gutturalis
TCCCGCAGTCACTGCTGGAAAACCGCGCACCTTTGCGTAGACAACACCCCCGGACCCTCACAGAGCTCCCCAAGCGCTTCCTGGGGCCCCCACTCCCCTCCTCCCAAGCCCGGGGAGGGCTGGATGCAGGCACCAGCCCCAGGGGCTGTTTTGGACCCGAGCTGCACATCGATCGCTTCAGCCCATGGCGCGTGGAGAAAGCCAGGGAAACACCCCAGCTCCCAGCAAACCCCCCCAACCTCTGAGAATTTCCATATTCATGAGTCTTATCACTCCCCTCAAGCTGCTGTGTGAACGCAAGCACTCAGACAGCAGTGCTGCACAAAGACAGATTCCGAAGCCGCCGGGGAATGGGCAACGCAGTTTCTCAAAGACTCGCTCCCCTGCGCCCTGCCTCCCTGATTTAGGCTTGTGTTCCTGCATCATGCGTCCCAAGGCGGTGACTGAGTCCCAGCAAGGCCAGTGCGGGTCTGATGTCCCTCGTGGCACACCACTGTTCTTGGCTGGCACCAGGACAAGTCCTTGCGCTGCCCCAGAGCGGGCACCCGGATGCTCCCCGGCTCCGCACCCGAGGGCTGGCTGCTGGCTGGAGGTGGGAGCAGGAGGCGACGGGTGCTGGGGTGTGTGTGGGGTGGGAAAGGGCTGGGTGAGCCCCCAGCTC
>NW_010111502.1:877-1293 GCF_000699245.1 Pterocles gutturalis
ACCCCCCCGCCAGCTCCTGCACAAGCAGCTGTGCTGCTCTCCCTGCGCTGTCCTGCTGCAGGTAAACTAATTACTTCTAATAAACCTGTGTTTAAATTACAGAAGCAGGCAGGGGCTGGCTGATTTGAAGGCTTTTGAAGGCTTGTCACTCCGTCAGCCTTACTGCAGTCTGCTGTGGGCCAGGCAGAGCCCTACACCTGCACCCCACAACCGGCTCGGAGGGGGCCCCTCAGCCCCCGGACGGGTCTCAGCCACCTCGGTGGGCCTGGGGACAGCCCGAAGGGGGTCACCGCACACCCCGTCACATGCCAGGAGCAAACACCTCCTCTGCTCTGTGCCAGCCATGGAGATGGCCCAGGGACAGCGAGGCGGGGGCGAGCCACAGCCCCCTGCCCAGGGATGCTGTTCTGGGGAAC
>NW_010111502.1:1360-4421 GCF_000699245.1 Pterocles gutturalis
TGTTCCCACAGCAGCCGCAGTCAGCAGAGCTGCAGCAGCAACGCTGCAGGTGCTGGGACCGGGGACACGTCACGGGGGAAGGGGCAGAAGCACCGGGGAGGATTTACCCCCACGCCCCCGGGTATCGCAGCATTATCAGCCTGGACCCGGGGAAGCGCAGCGGCAGCGCTGGCAGGCGGCAGGGCCATCTCCGCAGCTGCCGCCCCGGCATCCAGCAGCTGCAGCCCGTGCATCCACGCCTGTCTGGCTCCCCCCACAACTTATCCTAACTCTTCCCAGATGGCTTTTATCTCTAAACTACTGCGCAGCAATACAGAAAAGACAGCAATAATTTAAGATCCTCTTTCGCTGCAGGCTAATACCAATGCGCTCTGCTTGCCAAAGGACGGTACTTCCCCTTCCCTGTACAGCCTCTGTGATTTTTTCAGTGTATGCAGATAATCTCGTGCTCCTCATAAACGCAGCCATAAACTTTCCCCCCTCTGCCCCCTCGGAAGTGCATAAAACCTGCAGGATAACCAGCATCACCCCGGGAGGGCTCTGGGAGGAAATCCTGCCTGCAGACCGGCCGGGAACGGTTCTCTTCTCCTGAAGAGATTCTGAAACATCAAAAGCTCTTCCCATATGGATGAAAGATCTATGCCTTGGAAAATGTTACGGTCTCTCAGTGAATTATTTGGGGTCTATAGAAATGCACCTTTCCTGGATTTCAGCCCCATTAGTTTTGGTTTTTTTTTTTTCACATGCTACGTCTGAACTAATGAAGCCGTCAAATTCTGACTCATTTTCAAACCTGTTCACTAGAGCAGCTGAAAGAAGGTGTTCTGTCAACAACGGAACTTTTCCCCCAAACACTTCAAAATCTGAACATTCATCAAAATCAACTTTAGTTTGCAAACTGTTTAGGTTTTGACTTAGCAGCTTCTTTTTGTGGCAAAAAAAAAACGGTTAAGAAACGCTCCCAGGCATCTCTGTTGCAGATTCTGGGAGAGCAAAGGGGCTGGCACAGATCTCTGATCCCCAGCCAACTTCTCCAGCACCGGATTAGCAGCATCCTTCTTCCTCTTGCTGGAGCACAGACAAAGACTGCATGTTCTTGTAAAATCCTCCAGCCATAAAGATGACAAAATGGTGCAATGTTGAACAGAGCACGGTCTCCTGGCTATGGCTCTGTGTCCTTGGGCTACACATTGCCAGCCTGGGCCACTGCTGGCCCCCGTCCCTCCCAGGTCCCATGGTGGGGGGACATCTCTGGGGGGCAGCGGGAAGATGCCACCAAGGACATGTGGGTGCCTTGTCCCCAGACAGCACACAGACCTTTCCATGTGGGCAAATTACTGAAAGCCCCTTCCCTGAGAGAGGAAACCTCCCATCCCTCCGCTGGCCGCTCCTTCTCAATTCTTCATCGACAGCAAGAGGAAAACGAGCGCCTGCACCTTCCTTCGGGCTCTGACGGGGAAATGACCCGAAGCGCGGACCTACCGCCCCACCGGGAGAGATGCTGACATGCACCGGCGTCGGTGCCGACCTGGGCTCCAGGGTGACAGTTGTGACACTGAGCCCTGAGGTCCTTTAGGTTCTCCTGCAGACGTCGTGCTCGACCGTCCCCGTCCCGGGGCTCACCCGGGGTCTGCAGGCTGGGTGCAGCACACACAGCTCCTGCAGCAAACGCTGCCCGGTTTGCTCCCCGCCGAGAAGCATCGCCGAGTTCCTCCAGAGCCGGCTTGCTCATTGCAGGTGCCTCCGTCCTGCAGATGACAAATCGCTCCCTGAATGTCCGGGCTGCACAGCATGTCTCTGGTTGAGCTCAGATTTCACCCAGAACCACATCCCCAAGAGTTATGATCAGTTTCATTAGATTAATGATTGCAGAACCGCCAGCAGCATAGCAGATGAGGCGTTTCCTTTTGCATTCCTGTACAGTAGCAACCGGTTGCATGGTTTTGCTTAAATCAGGACAAGAGACCGACTGGAGACTGACACACCGAGGCGTGATTTCTTGCTGGCTTTAGCAGCAAGGAGACAGATTTATGATGCTTAAAAATACTCACTGGACTGGGAAACGGACAGAAATCTTCCTGGTCTGTGCATAATGACACACGGAACTTTAACCCCTCGCATACTATAAACTTCTTCCCAGTCTATCCTGAGGTTGGACGGGTGGTAGCACCCCCCCAACACAACGGGGTGAGGAAAGCAAGTTAGAAAACATCCCCCCACCGCCCGGTCTGTCGTCTGCGCTGCTAACATCACGGGTAGAGCACATGGTGGGCATGCTGAGATAAAAGGAAGCTGAGAGATTGTTTGTACCGTTAATACATCTCACGATAAATGATGTGTAAAGTTTTACTGCGACGTCTGAAGGAGGCTGGGAGCAGGGAACACCAGCCGAGGGAATGCCAGCTCAGGGGAAGGATCCAGAGGCAAATCCAGGGAGGCTGGGAGCAGCCTGAGCCCAGAGGAGAGGCAGGGAAGGGTTATCCCAGGGAAGGGTTATCCCAAGGAAGGGTTATCCCAGAGAAGGGTTATCCCAGAGAAGGGTTATCCCAGGGAAGGGTTATCCCAAGGGAGGGTTATCCCAAGGGAGGGTTATCCCAGAGAAGGGTTATCCCAGGGAAGGGTTATCCCAGAGAAGGGTTATCCCATCTCCTCTGGGTCCATGTGATACGCCAAAGCAGACACAAGGTGCTGAGATGCCAGATCCGATGGGTCCAGGTGAGGAGGCTGGGGAATCGCATTCACTGGGGAGGGGAAGCTGAAGGCTCCTGCGATAACTGAGACACTGGGGCAGCCGAGGCTAATCCGGGCAGCTAAACATGCTCTGAGCAGGCTTCTTGCTTTATCTTTTTAAACATCTTCCTATGCTGTGACCCAGTGTTAAACGGAACAAAGTTATTTTTCATCCTGAAACCTTCTCTGAGATCCCTGGACCCTCCTTCCCTCTGGGAGTGGAGCATTGTTAAAGAGATTGCACTCAGCAAAGCCGGGGGCTGCTCAGAGCTGCAGAGCTCTGTGTCCGCAGGGGGCACGGGCACTGGGCAGGGTGGGCACTGGGCAGGGT
>NW_010111503.1:0-8880 GCF_000699245.1 Pterocles gutturalis
AAGCAAACTGTGGCCTGCACTCTGTTGCTTGAGTGCTTGTTTACTTGAGAGCAAAATCAGTTTTACAGCTTAATTAAAAATACCTACATTTCCTCTTCCTGTCATCTTCCCCTCCACCCCCTCCAAATGTAGGCAATATGTAGGCAGTACATTTAAAGCACAAAATATAATGCAAATCAAGAAACTCAAGAAGCTGCTATTTTCATAGGAAACGTGACTAGTTTTATAGCTATATGCTTCCTCATTTTCTTTGTAGAAGTTCAGCTGTAAGCAAAGGCAAGAACCAAGGGAAGGAATGTATCACTTGTTCTACATGCTCTTTTTCTAAGCAGTTTAGCTGCAGTGAAGAATACTGACAAATGATTTCTTTGTAAGAATCTTAAGAGGCCAAGGTCTGTGCTGTTTTACTACATTATCAGGAAGTGACCCTTACTAAGGCAAGCTTGGCATCTTTTGACTTGTGGTGTGTCAGAAACGTTCAGGTGTCCTACCGCCTTGAGCAAAGACGTGCAATTGATAAAGTTGTTCTTTTGTAACCTCTGTGAAAGTGAGAGGTAATCTGAAATGTATCTGGCTGCAGTGTTTAGTTAAGCTTAGAAATAAATCTGTGAAGGTTTACAGCTGAGCCTCTGTAAAGTAGGGAATGACACAAAGTACTGGTCTTTAATTACTGTGGATTCTAAATCCTTAGGGGTTGAACTGTGTCCTTCCTGTGCTTATGTCTTTGACTACACAGCACAGCAGATTTCCATTTTTAGGAGGGATGCGTTCCTGAAGAGTACTTAAATGTGTTGGGCCTCTTTGCGCCACCCTCAGAAAATCAAATGCCACAAATCTTAAGTTACATTTGTAGAGCAGTTTCCAAAGATACTTTGAAGGCTTACTCCAGAGTTGAGGTAACTGTATGAATTCTAGCTTCTGTTGTTGTGCTTCTGTCTTAGTAAAGAAAAAAAGCAAAAAGAAAAAGTAATTAAGCCTAACAATTGGCAGTAGATTTTGGTATCAGTGCTGGCATGAACAGCAACACCCTCAGCACTACTGATGAGGGTGTTGCTGTTCATGCCAGCACTGATACCAAATGTAAATTCTGCAGCATTGAGGAATAAAAAGTAAGCATTGATAGTTTCCCTTACCCCCTCTTGCACTCTTTTTGTCTCTGATACTAATATCACACTCATTTTGTGTTAGTACTGACATTTGACTTCATGTTAACTGTGAATCACAGGTCCCTCTTGATGCAAAATACATGTTTGCTCACCATCTTGGTGTCAATACTGCCCTTAACTGCATCGCTGTTTCTAGTGGTAAGTTTCTTGACATTTCTCAGATGTTCTTTGTATCTTTTTCTGTGCAAAGAGTGTCAGAGATGAGAGATACAGGAGCAGTGGTCTTGGGGGTATACTGTAGCAAACCATAAAGGATGAATGAATATTTGAGAATATTGTCATGTGCGTGGTAGTGTAACCTATTGTGGTTTCTCTGTAGAGTCCACGTAGCCTTGAGTTGTAGAGGACATGCTTCTTTTGCCTTTTTTGGACAAAAAGGAAGAAGGCCCTGATCAATGTTGACATTTTGGGACAGAGCATCTTCACCGGACCTGGAGGAGTCTCTCACTGAGGGAAGGGAGGTGGTCTGAAAAATCTTCCATTGACTTTCTCTGCCTCAAGGATTATCTTTGAATGACCATAGAAAACAACCAGGATCAGGTGTTCTCCCTAAATATCATCTCCTCTTGCCTCTTTTGGTAACAGGATATTGTCTGGGTCTAACCCAACAGGGCATTTCTTATGTTCTTATTAGGGGGATAAACATACAGTATGGGGGCAGAAGGAGATAGAGTCATAGAATAATTTAGGTTGGAAAAGACCTTTGAGATAGAGTCCAACCATAAAGCTAACACTGCCAAGTCCACCACTAAACCATGTCACCAACTGCCACATCCACACATCTTTTAAATACCTCCAGGGATGGTGATTCGACCACCTCCCTGGGCGGCCTGTTCCAATGCTTGACAACCCTTTCTCTCAAGAATTTTTTCCTGATATCCAATCTAAACCTCTGCTGGCGCTACTTGAGGCCATTTCCTCTCGTCCTACCACTTGTTACTTGGGAAAAGAGGCCAACCCCCACCTCACTACAACCCCCTTTCAGATAGTTGTAGAGAGCAATAAGGTTTCTTCCCTCAGCCTTCTTTTCTCCAGACTAAACAACCCCAGTTCCCTCAGCCGCTCCTCACAGACCTTGTTCTCCAGACCCTTCACCAGCTTTGTTGTTCTTCTCTCGGCATGTTCTAGCACCTCAATGTCTTTCTGGTGGTGAGGGGCCCGAAACTGTACACAGTGTTCGAGGTGTGGCCCCACCAGTGCCCGGTACAGGGGGAGGATCACGGCCCTGGTCCTGCTGGACACACAATTTCAATACAAGCCAGGATTCTGTTGGCCTTCTTGGCCACCTGGACACTGTGCCAGCTCACATTCAGCTGGCTGTCAGCCAGCATGCCCAGGTCCTTTACTGCTGGGAGGAATAAATACTACATAACTTCAAACCAAAAAGAGTGATTTTTCTATGTAGTTGCCTTGTAGATTCAGGCTAGGTTTGAATTTTTTTTTAACCTACTGTCTATATTAGATGACCCATTTTCTTTTCCTGCTTTATTTGCGTGAGTTCTTTGTGTTTTCTTTGCAAGTTGAGTCACATAAAATTTGTGGTAATGTGTAATCCAGTTATTAAAACTTAAATAACTTTTCTTTTCTGAAAAATGCAAAAGGTAGAGTAGAGGCTATCTTTGTCTACTGTCATCCTGGTGGGCTCTTCAGAGATTAAGACCAGAAGCCTAAACAGCCTAATCAGATAATGCTGCCTGCACCTTAGGGGGCTGAGCGATTGTTTTAGTTTAGCTTAATTTTTCAGAGCAAAACTATACTACATTGTATTTTAAGCTCTTAATGCTTACAGCAATATATATATATATATATATGTTAATGCCATCATTGACAACCTACCGTAACCAGAAGGATCACATGTGTGGCACCTTATGGTCTTACCTAATTAATGGTCTACATACCTGGTATCATCTGATCTTGACCAGTAACTCTGTACCTGAAGCCCTGTACTTCTGGGTGAACAAGGGCATTGTTCCCCACTTACGGCTCTGTTGTCTGCAGGTAGCCCTCCAGGACAAGTCATCTTTAATGGCTATTTTCCTTCCTCCCCCTTCCCCTGATCTTCATTAGGTCACATTGCGGGGGAGCAGCCGTGATGTACATCTTCCTGTGCCAGTAAAATAATCTATGTTACCTGCCTAGCTGAAAGAGTGGAGGTGAAATATGCATCTGAGAAACATTCTGTGCAGATTAGGAAACTCATCCTTAAATTGAGTCAGTAGCTTATCTAAATTAGGATTTTACTTCAAATGTTAGTCTGCCTTATCTGTCTAGTCATTTTGTCTTGCATATTTGTCAGCTGCATTAAGCAGCCTTGTGCTACCAGATATATGTTTTTAAGTGTGCTTACAAGATGTAGCTATGTTATTCATAGAAAGTTTTCAAAATCTTCTGATACGGAACTAAATACCTTAGCATGTTTTTGTTGAAAAAAAAAATTAATTTCACTTCAGAGCAATTTTTTTCCCTGGCAGTGTCCTTTTATTTCTTTTTCTCTCTAGCATAAAGAAAGGATTTCAGTATTTTAGAGCTGAAAAAATGTGCAAATTTAGCATCAAAATGTACAAGGGCAATCCTCAGTTTTGGATTTAGAATAAATGGTAACAGAAAGGAAATGTTGCATGTTGTAACAACCTCACAGTCAAAACATGAATTCTTCAGCCTTTGACTTAAGAAGGAATTTTGTATGAGTAAACCTTGGGTATCAATTTAATTATTTTTTGCTGTGGTGCCCACTCTTCTATCAGCTCTCGGGGTATATGTACATTTCCAACTTGTGTAAAGAAGCTGTCTTTGGATTTCAGAAGCAATCTAATTACAGAACTCCACACAGATAAGGTTCACAACAGGAGATTTTCTATAGCGATAGGGGTGAGTGAATGCACAGGTAATAATTTTCAGCGAGTATAAGACTTAGATTTGTTCTGTCCAGGGTTAGGACCTCATCTAGGTTTATGTCCGTCCTCTACCTGATTTAGAGGAATTTGAATCTCAAGTTCCTGCTGCTCAGGACGGAAGTTTTGAGGTTATACTATTCTGGGGAGAGAGGTGTCTCCTGTTAAAACTCTGATTTGTTTAAAATGTTCACGTTCTTTGGAGTATAGAGTAAAATTAAGGGTTAGGGTTAACTCTAAATGGAGAGTTTAACAGTAAACTATGTAGTTATTAGTGTTTAGTCTGTCTGATTCAGTGTATATTTTGTATTTAAACAAACCAAAACAACTTTGGCAGAATTTCAGTCCATTATTGTATTGCCTAGTGTAGTTCCTTAAGAGCTGTCAGATTTTGTTCCAATACAAGCACAGAAGGGATTGAAATGGGTTATCATCACTGAGTGTTCTCACCACTGGGCTGTTAGGCATAAATGCAGGATGCAACTATTTCTATACAGCCTTTGTGAGTCTAGTTATAAATCTAATTTAAGAAAATTGAGCAGTTTACTTAAAAATAAAGCAGAAACAAGCAATGCCCACAATTGCAGCCAAACATATTGTTTTAGGATGCTGGCACCTGAGTTCATAAATTTCAAGTTGGTCAGAATTTACTTCTAGCAAAAAAATTGTCCAGACCTACTTATAAATTGTACCTTCAACTTAAACCTTCTACTTTAGAAGTTTAAAACTCTCTGGAAAATGTACAGCAGAACTAAAAATTACAAATTCAGTAATGTTTTAAAATATAAAAATGTTAATTTATTAATTAATAAACATTTTAATATTTAAGACTCTTAGAAAACAGCCTTTTGAGATTTACCAACAAGCGTCGAGATGCTTTTTGCCAAGATTCTACATGTCTTTTTCTTTTTGAACTGCCTGGCTTGATCTGGATGAATTCTTTTTGAAATCTTGTATAATGCTTGCATTAAACTGTAACTTAAAAAATATATGAATAAATGAAAATCAGTTGTCAGAAAGCAAGTATTCCTTTATTGTAAATTAATATCCATTAAGGAGAGTAATCTCCACTTATGATTCATTTTGTGCTTAGAGACCAAACAAGGCTATATTCTGGTGTGTACAAATACACCTCCTTTTGAAGTCTGTATATTTACAGTAGCTCTATGTTACTTTTGTCATCTGCTACTTTTTTAAGCTAATAACAAAATTATATCCAAATAAAACAAAGTTAGTGTTGTATTTACGTAAGACTGAAATTATAAGTTAATTTCAACTGGTTGTGTTACAGAGGGAGACTATAGCTGTAAACATAAAAAAAATCATAGCGTATGTTAGACACTGTTTTCTATCTTCTGCAGATTTCCTGTTCTTCAAGTCCAACTATAACATCAAGTTCTGGTAGCAGTAGTTCTTTATCACCCCTTGGACCTCTTTGTAGACAGAGATCATTAGCAAATGGCATTTTATGTTGTGAGTCTAGCACATCAGGTGCTGCTTCACCAACATCTAGCTATCCAAAAGCACCAGGCTTTGAACGAGAAGATCAGGTACGTGAATAATACGGGTCTCGAAGTACCAATGCAATCTAAAGTTAAATTTGATTCAACAGAAATTGTTGTCTGCCTTGTGTATCAGCACTGATTTTTGATAGTTTAGAACACAGTTTGGAACCCTCTTCTTTAGTGAGATAATCTGCATCAAATTACTTTACAGTTGTCACAGGCCAAGAACACTCATGCAAACAGTCACTGCAGCTCAGCTGACATACAGTAAATTCTAACTTTGCAGAAATGTTGTGATTGTCATTTTGAGCCCATGTTGCCAAGAATGGAGCAAGATAATAATGGAAAAAAATCATAGCTAGACTTGGTAGGATTCAATTTTAATTATTGTTGAAAATTGATGGTAAAAAGATACATTAATTTCTGACAGCTGGTACTATTTATGAGTTCAAATTTTTGATTAATTGCAGTCTTTTTCTTCTCCTACCTGCAGCTGCCTCTGTCCTTGGACAAGTTCATTGCTAAGACAGTCATAGATAATAAAATATAACAAGCCTCTTGAGGAGAGAGATCTGAAGCATTAGCAATGAGAGGAGAGTGGTTGAAATTGAAGTTGGTGATGAGTTATAATCCTTTAGTTGGGGGGGTGGGGAGAAAACAGGCAATGCTAGAGACAGATATTTTTCAGAGATGTGAAACAGCTCTGTTGGCCTGTGAGAAAAAAGCTGAAAGCCCAAAATTCACATGTTAAAGATAGATTTTTCTCCCTCCATTATAATACTGGTTACACTTCTAAATTGTCAGAAAGGAACTGTTTAAAAAAAGGAGCTCCAATGGCACATTTAAATAAGCCGCAGCCAAGCTGATCAGCCTTTTCACAAACGTGTGACTTGTCAGAATTGATTTCTATGACCTGAGATGCACAAGAAGTGCAGAAGTAAAAGACGGAAAAAGAATGAAAGGAAGGAAAGTGGGGTTTGTAAATGGTAACTTGTTGTAGGTGATGGCAAGGATTGCTTTTTTATGTGTAGATGCTTAGACAGACTTTAGGTTAGAGAGCTGGTCATCGTGACATGAAAGATTTCCATCTCCCAATATAGGGATCAAGAGATCATTGATCAAATGTCATGGAAGGAAGGCAGTTACCGTATCAAGTGGCTGCTTTCTGGACATGAGGAAGCAATAACTGAGAAATTATGTAACCATTGGTGAAGATCTATTTTGCTGTTTTGGTTACAGTTAGTGAGTAATGTACTACTACAAAGAATGTGTCTCAGCAGCAAAAACTTCATGTGCTTGCTTTTTAGTGGCCACATTGGACTTCGCAATTGATAAAAACGTATCTAGAGTGGTAGGAGGCGTATGTGGAGGAGGAGAGTTGTTACTGCTAGGGAGCTTTAACTACAAAACAGATTATGAGTCTCCCAAAGGAAACGAGGAACAGACACAACAAGGCTGCTCAAAAGCAGCAGAAAGAACCATAGGCAGTTCCACTCAAACTTTTGGCTACCTCAGGCTTCTGTCCCACCAGCCTCTTGGAGCAGTATTCCCCAGCTGGTGAGCATCTGGGACATGTTATTTGTGTCACAGCATAATGCTAACATGGCTACTCAATTTTTAGACCAGAAATAACTTGCATGCACTCAATTATGCATGTAAGTGGAGCAATTGCAACCACTCTTGTTTTTCCATGTAGGTTTACTCTATGTTCATTAAAATTTAATTCTCCATATCGGACTGCAGTGATGGAAATGAAGTCATCCTGTTGAAGATATCATTACAGAGATGCCACTGACCCCTCATAAACTAATAATATATTTTACAGCAACGACTCATTAAGTTCCTATATTACCAGGATTTTTCTTCTTTCAGGCAAAGCATCGAAGCTTCGCAGCTGAGAATCAGCAGAAAATAAATGAACAAGACAACAAGCAGGTATTGCCAAGAGCTAAACACTGTAAATATTTTGCCCTTTTTGGTCATTTCTTAAGGGAGTATCGAAGTTATGTGGTGCTTTACAACATAGTCTAAGCAAAAGTTGTTCCCAGTGACAGGACAAGAGGCAACGGGCACAAACTGAAATACAGGAGGTTCCATCTAAACGTGCGTGCGAGACTGATCATTGGAACATGTTGCCCAGAGTGGTTGTGGAGTCTCCCTCCTTGCAGTTATGCAAAGCCATCTGGACATGGTCCTGGACAACCAGCTCTAGGTTCTGTGAAAATGTTCAGTAGATGTGTGCTGCAGGGAGTACCAGGGATGAGAATAATATGAGACAATTTGAGGATGTTTTTGATTATAGCAATTCCATGTCAGAGTTTTCACAGTGAAATTCTGGATTAACTTGATTTGGGGATGGATTGATAAAATTTAAGGAAGGCCAGAAGGAAGAATATTTAGCAAGTTGTTTTAATTCTCTTCTTTTTTAAAAAAATTAATCTCCTTATAAATAGTGCAGAATGTGTGAAAAGCTGTTGACATGTTTTTAAAAATACTTTCTCTCCTGTCTCATTTCTGGTTTATTTTGTCTCTCCGTCCTGTTTAGATATCCCCCAGAAGGGAGTTTTGAAGTCACAGATAGGGTCAGTCTTGGTCTGTCAAAACAGAATAAGGAAAGGAATCTTTGAGCTGCATGAGTGCATCTGTCTGTAGGTATAGGGTGAGACAAGAAGATTCCTGTTTGTAAATATGTTAGGGAGGAAAAAGGGACTAAATAGTCTAGTACATATAGGTGTTTATGCTGGGGAGAAAGAGAAGAAACTGAAGACATCCATCAGCTTTGTGTGGGTGTGTGAAATTTCTTCACTTCCCTCTCACCAGGAGGACTCAGTTTAAGATGGGGCAGGCCAAAAGGGGATGTATTTTGAGTCTGATAACTTTTAAGTAATATGAAAAACCTGTGTTGCCTCTCCTACATGTGTTGACTTTGATATCATATTTCTCCAGTGGCAGGGATCACGATCAGACTTAGAATCCTATTCCTTGTCATTTCTTCATTTTACTTTTTTAGTTACACAGCTGCTCTTTAGGGCTTAATATTGTATTGCTGGTTCAGAGATTACTTTTTTTTTTTTGGCTCAAACATTTATGAAAACAGAAAGCAACAAAGAAGTGTTCCTTTTCACATATTGCATTGGGTTATTAGAGATGTGTTGTGAATTCAGTGTAATGTAAATTACAATACTGGAACAAAGTTTGGAAAAGCATATAACAGAATCATAGAATGCATGAGCTTGGAAGGGACCTCTGTTGAACTGCAGCAAGTCTTAGCGTAAGGTGTCCTACACCAGGGTCGGGACAGTCCCCACTGTCATTACA